>NC_056726.1:1608640682-1608774901 GCF_019279795.1 Protopterus annectens | reverse complement strand
CCCACTGCTGTGCACACGTTGTCCACAGTCGTTGGTATGCTGCGCGGCTTAGCATTACATAACCAACCTTCACCTCTCTCTGCCTGATGGACAGGTATCTTTACCTACACACACCGTTCACATACTGTACAGATTCGTCATACATATCATGCGTTACACACCAGTACATGTCATGGGTTCGACATACCTTTCCGGCCTTTGGTTCTGCGTTCGTCTGTATTTACTTGCTACTCCTTATGTATTCCTTCTTTGTTCGGTATGAACATACGGTTTGAATATCCAGGGAGTCTTCCTTATATTCGTCGTCACCTGAGGCATGTGGGTTAATCAGGCCAATAGCTGTTCCTCGGTGTGTACCTATGCGCATATCACCGGTGATCCCCCTCCTTTCATTCGTTACGCGTCGGCACTAGGACATGGTTCTTTCCTCGTGTGGCCGTTGGTTATTTGCAATACCTTCGTGAGGATGGTATGTATTGTATCATGTTTGTGTGACTGCATCCGCTATGTGTGGTGTCGGGTACATTTCGCTGTGGTGTTAGCCGTGGATTGTGTGTGTTGGGTATGGTATTCTGTTCGACATGTGGGTGTCCATGTCCTGGTGGCGGCTGTCGATGGCGTTGTGCATTCAGATGTGTAACATAGCTGTTATATTCCTGTACACAACGGATGCAAGGATGCATCAGCCGCTGCTAGTGTTTCCCACGAGCTTGTTGTGGGTATGCCACTGTCATTGACTGCCTGTATGTTTTTGCTACGGTTTTAGCTGTTATCCCTTTGATATGTGCGATGGGGTATATCTGCGGATGTGGGTAACGGGTACGGGGTGTGAGTCTTGCATTTATACATATGGGATATGCTTGTGTGTGTGCTCCATCCCTGCTTGGGGGGCTGCAGGTTACCTGTCTGTTGTTCCGGGAATGTTTGTTTTGTTGATGTCGTGTGCTGTCGGTATCGCCTGCATGTGTGCTTCCTGCACGTATTCCTCCTTCACATGGGTTATATATCTGCGGATGTTCGTCCGTGCCTACTATCCATTGGCATTTTGTCGCTGATAGTTACGGTGAATGTGGTCCTATACTTGGGATGGCCTGTATGCTACCGGTAGCCTCCTATTCGTGTGCCGCTTGCTTACTTCACGGTCGTGTTACACACAGCGGTATTTACGGGACCGTAAGTGTTCCCGATCAGTGCCGGGATAGCACAGTCGTATTTTCGCCGTACATGCCTGATGCTGTGTAACGTTGCCGACGGACCGTGTTGAGTGTACCTTATGGCCGCCATACATACGGTCATGGTTTGTACATGCGTCCTTTGCATCTCCTGTTGGCTATGGCCCTGTGGTACATTCTGGGACATTTCCGCTTTGCATCGCTTTTACGCCGCCACGCATAGCCACTGAGGAGATGTCAGTACTACTTTGTGGGTACTGCTTTACATATGCCTATGGTTCCTGTACTGTATGCCCACGCATGTTATTACACTCCGCCTGTGACATGTCATCTACATACACATTTTACAGTGGCACACACATTACACAAACACAGCGGAACACACGACAGCCTCACCTCACACATACACATATTGCCGCCATGGCTCTCAACCTTCTATTTCCAAAGTGAGGAACACACACATTAGTAATGTGAAACAAATGGGCATAATGTGGAACACATAGTAATGGCATAGTGACAACTTCAGCTAAGTAGGTCATAGGTTGATTATAATATGCTGATTTACTTACAGTGAAGAACCTTTAATGACTTACTATGATTAAATTCTATTTACCAGGATGTCATTTATATACATTCCTAACAATGGATGTTTGACAGACATTTTCAATGTGGAACTTTAAGGTACTGCGAGGAACATGAACTGTTTTACACCCCAAAGGAGGTACGTTCCTCATAATGTCGTACACTTCACTGGTATGCTTGCCGCATTCGCACCGACGGTTGAACACAATACCTACATTGGCCGCATCGCCGGCGGCGGCGTGTATCTCCGCACTCATATCCTATGGATATGACACGCACATATCCCGTTAATGTACCGTGGACTGGTGACCATCCCGACACGCGGATATGTATTGATGCAGGTTGACATTTCCATGGCTGGCGTTACCTGCTCTGCCCACCCTCCAGGATGATCGGGTTGTCGGTCACTATGTTTACTATGTGGTGATTTCGCGTATTACTTATCTGTGAACTTGCATCCCTGGGTTCCATATTACCCTGTTGTACTTTATATCTGTGTATGCGTACATATATTTCTACATGTGTACTGATATCTATTTCCGTATCTGTGTATGCACATGAGTACATATGTGGTCGACTTGCGGCGATAGTGGCAGCATACGGCTATGCCGTGTGCTGTAGAACCGCGCGTTTGATGAGGTGTTGGCGTTCCATGCTCTGCTGGCTATTGGGTGTGCAGTGTTTGGGCGGTGCCTTTGTTGGAGTCACACATATGTCCACACATAAGGTACACATTACGGGCGGACATGTTTGTGTGGCGTCCATTTTACTGTGTGTGCAGGTCAGGAGGTGTCAGTCCATGGGGCCTACACTGTCAAAGCATGTGCTATGCGTTCCCTCTTTGCCAGGGCGTAGGCATATTGGGTACGCCTCTGTCTACCTACTGGGGCTGGCTCAGTGTGTCCATGGCGCTGAACGCCCTGTGCCTGTGCTTGCCCTGGCAGTTGTGGCGGGCTTGGTGGCCCTCCGGCATCATGTCCCTGCAGCAGCTGTTTCCGCAGAATCATATTGTGTAGCATACAACATACTATGAATATGTGGGCACTTGTGCCTGGAGAGTACTGCAAGGCTCCACCGGATGTATCCAAGCACCGGAACCGTGATTTCAACATCCCAACACACGCCTATGATTATTCTTGTTTGTGCGTGTGCCTCATTATGGCGTTCTTGCATGTGTGTGTGTGCATTTCTGATGGGTGTCATCAACCACGGCTCCAGTGCGTAGCCAGCATCCCCACAAGGTGACCTTGTGTGATGTCCCCTGGCGAATACCTGATACAGCTGTGAGGCATGCCAGATATGGGAGTCGTGGTAGCTTCCAGGGCTGCCAGCACACACATCCATGATAATGCCCTGCGCATTGCACACGACCTGGCAATTGATGGAGGGGTATCCCTTGCGGTTTATGTGGCGTCTACCCTGCTCCCCGGGTGGTGACTTAATTTCTATGTGCGTACAGTCTATCGCACCCAGGACCTCCGGGTATTGTGCCACACGGTAGAAGCGGCGCATATTGCTAGCCAACTCCTCCTGAGATGTGGGGAAATTTATGTGCTCATGGGCATGTGGTAACATGGCATCCAGGAACTGGTGTAGTACCCTGGATGCTGATGCCTGTGAGATGCCCATTATGTCCCCGGTTGGCCTTTGAAAGGTACCTGTAGCCAGTATTCGCAAGCTCACACATACCTTTGTGTCCACTGGGATGGGCTCCCCTCTGTTGTCTCTTGTTCTCAGGTGCGGCCGGCACAGCTCCACTATTTGCTGTAACATGTCCCTGTCCACCCTGTAGCGCTCTACTATCTCCAGGTCTCGCAGCCCCTGGTAGGTCACCCTTGGTCTGAACACTCTCCTTCTCCTGTGAGGCCTACGGTAGTTGTCGGCACCACCCTCCGCAACTCCGTCTGTCTCTGCCACATACCTATGCATCATGGCCACGGCGGCACCCAGCATATACATATTAAAAGTTTCCCGTCTGTTTACACCCTACGGTGCGGCGTTTGGGAAATCGCTGTGTGTTGTGTGCATTCACATTTAATACTGTTGTGCTGTATACCCGGTGATGTCATTGGGTGTGTCTGTGCAGCCGTATCCATGGATTATTTCCGTGGTTTTACAGTTGCAACTGCAACAGTACTGCCTGTAGTGTTACATTACAGTTGCCTGCATTGCCTTGGCCTTGCATCTTACATTACTGCATCCTGCAGGCACATGGCATATGATGCATGTTATCTGCAGCCGCAGTTATGCTACCTCTGTACTTGGCTGTGCTATTTCGGTTCTTTGCTCTTTGCATTTCTACTACATCCCCTACTATCTTTGCATTCATATGCCTCCCCTTTCCCGTTATGCAGGAGTCTGCATGCAGAGTTATCAGCTGCCGGCGTTTGCCCTTCCTGCATTGATTGGTGTTGATTGCTCATTACGGCTCCATTTACACTGCTTACGCATTTCCTCGTATTCTCCGCATTACCTTCCTATATCCGTGGTTGTTGACGGGGAGGCCGTCACATGACTGGTTTAGGGAACGTAGTCATCCTCGTGCACATGCATCTGTACGCGCATTATGTACTCTCAGCGCATCTATTTCCTAACACGCCAGTCCTGATGCTGTGATGTGCATTGTACAGCCCAGATTTGCTGACCTCCAATATCCTTCCTCCAAATGTGGCACACCCCTCTGTGGTTGACATGTATCTCGTGTAGGCCACTCCTCGGTGTAGTACCGCTACGCCGTTTGCTCCATCCTTACACCGGCGCCGTTTTTGCGATTCACTATTATCTGCCTCATTTGCATGGAATTGACTACTAATACATGGTTACGGCGCCGAACACCGCCACCACTCCTTGACAACCATTGCGCTGGGGTTGAAGCTTTACATACATACTATGGTGTGTGGTGGCTGTGCAGCTGATGTGTGTTATACTGCTCTTTTAGGACATTGTCATATTATTTCATTGCTTTGCAACTTCTGTGCACATATCCCGGGGGTCTGCTGTTCTTTCTACGTACGTGCCATTTATGTCATTTTTTACATTTTGTGCATATTTTCTTTGGACATTCTCGGTGCCTTTCCACATTGGCATATTGCACCTATATGATACCTGACTTTGACAGCCTTCCGTTAGTCCTCGGTCATGTTTGGGTAAATGTAAACCGTTTTTTTTGGTTTACATTGCCGTGCCCTTACGCTACGCCTGCGCCACTTCGTGGATCGCTATTTGCCCTCATTTGCATGGTGCAATACCGCACACAGTGTGTTTTGCATACCTACGCCGGGGGCGGAGACGGTCCGGCGCACGCCGGTAGTGCACGTGGAATTCATTCATACCTGAATCGCTCAGCAGCCATATTTGGCGTTATAACGCCGACGCTATGCTGGCGCCTGGCGCAAGGTTCATGAATCCGGGGGTGTATCTAAATGCCATACTTATTGATAACAGCAGACCACCCAGACAAAGATAATACCTCATTAAAATTTAATGGAAACATGTTACTGGGGATTTTATTAATATAGAGAAATTACTATCTTAAATTATTCCTTTCTATCAAAGTGGTATAATTCTTAGTCATATCTTAGTTTGATTGTGCTCACAATATGACATGATGTCAAATGATGTGGACCTTTAGATAAAAAGATACTTGAAAAGTATTCTTTAGAGAAATAATATGCAGGAGTAATGGAGTAATCGATTAACAATTCATATAAAATGAAGTCACAAAACAGTGTTTACAATATGGACGTGAACAAGGGTAATGTCGTGAGATCAAATGAAATGTATATAGCAGGAGCAACAAGTTGTTAGAGCAAACTGTTAACAGTAATGTCGGGACTAAAACATTAACAAAAACATGAAGTAATTGTTTTTTTTTTCTTTCTTTCCATTTCACTGTATAAAAGCAGAGGAATTAAACTAATGAATAAGAAAGGAGTAGCAAAAAGCTCTAAATTAGTGAAGACATCGTGTTATTGAGCAGGAAGATGCATAAACAGAACTTGTTTAATTCATGTGCTCATTGACAGCTTTTTAAGTTCTGTGACTGGCATCAAACAAATTAAATATGTGCAGACATATATGCACCTGTATAAACATACAAACACATGCACAGACATGCATGTGTATAAACATACAAGCACAGACATATGCAAGTGTCTACAAACGTACAAGCATGTGCACTGACGTGTACATAAACACACACACACATATATATATATATATATATATATATATATATATATATATATATATATATATATATATATATAAACATATGAGCATGTGCATTCTGATATATGTGCATATGTGTACAAGCACATGCACAGACATGCATGTGTATAAACATACAAGCACATGCATAGACACACACTTCTTCAGCTCTTTTTTCACTGCAACCTCACATATATGTATAATCTGGTTCTGTTCAGAATGTCGAAATCCTGAAATCTCTAATTTCATATGGCAAGATCATATGATCGAAGGTTCAGAATTTCGAAATTCTGAACAAAGATCTCCATACAGCACGGAACAGGAGATTTCCCTTTTCCTTGCTGTAGTAAGATCTTGGAGTTGGTATATTTAAGTAGCAGGGGTGTGGGGGATGCAGGGGGGGATTTGTTTCAGAATTTCGATATTCCAAAACATCGATCATATAGTTTCGATCATATGAGATTTGCTGTTTCGGAATTTCGAGATTCTGAAGTGAAGCCGTACAGTCACATACTTCTAGAAATTAAATGATAATGTTACTGTCCCACTTCAGCACCTCCTAAACAATGTTAATTCAAATAGCTAAAAGATTTACATTATGATTTTTTAGTATGTGCTATACAGTTTCCAAGCCCATCATGATGACAGCTGTAACTGCAAGCAGATAAAGCTACTGCTAAAGAGACACTTTAGCGCAATCTTTCATTTTCTTTGGGGCATAAGGCCAGAAGCTTTTCCAATAAAAGCTACATACACAGCTTGTGTTTGGGATCTAGCTGTACAAATAAAGGTGAACCTCAGGATGTGTAGGCAATCAGAAGAGAGCTTAAGAAGCATTTTGGTTTAACTGTTTTTATTCACTGGTGTGTCATTCAAGATGTTTTCAGAATGACAATATGTGGTTCTGCTGTCTTCAGTGAAATTTCAGGACATCAATTCATGCTTCACTGGCAGCATTGAAATGGTACACATTTTCATCTGTCATATTTATTCAAAGAGTAGCTAAAAAACAGTAGAGGCATGTCAGCTTTGCTGCAATCACATATTATATGGATTATAACGTTTTAAGCTATAAAAGGCGATACTCAGTAGTTTAATAAATGGTGATTTTTACTCATGAAATCAATACCTCATGGAATGCATATGCCATGCTCAGTGTTTCACTGCATTACACCAGGAATTATATCAGCTAGCAAAAGACACTTTTCTTCCTAATGCTCAGACTACTATTCTCAAAATATTATCAATATGCAAATATTGATAATGCTAGTTAAGTTTTACTGTTAATATTCAATTTCTGTACTTTAGTGGATTGCAGCCATTGACTTTGAAACTAGAAGTAATCATAATCCTGATGACTGCTAACTGGTCTTTATTTGCAATTTTACATGAAATGCAAAAAAAAGATTCATATTTTGAATTATGCCACTCACAGAGATGGCATTATCTTCCTGAATCTGTTAAGTCAGAACATCATGTGTGCTTTCCCTGAAATCATTGGCTGACATTACCTTCATAACATTGTGTTCATATTACTGCTGATATAAAATTACCGGTCGCAGGTATGTATTAAGCTACTTCCACTTGTGGGCCATTTTAAACCTAGCCAATTTACCTTGGTGAAAATCAAACCCTATATCACTGTACCTCTTGTGTGTGGATAAACACCTTAACCATTAAGCCAAACCCCAATCTCTCATATTCGTAACTGCTCAAACAAATAGATGCATACATTTTGATGTATTCATGTTGCACATTCTTTTTTATTTGTTTTACTATCACTCTGCCTTTGCATGAGACCTCACTTGTGTTATTGGTTCCAAGGCAAAAAGGGAAAGATTGCATATATTCTATAACCAGGAAAAACAAAAAAAGAAAAGAAAAAACTAAACAATGCCAACAAAAACCACCACAATGATGTGACTTTCTCAAAGCAGCAGATGAAAATGTCCCAGTAAATCTTTTCTGGTATTAAAGCACAACTCACTTTAAAATCAAAAACTCGATTTATTCCAAAACACAATACTGATACATAAAAACATACAAACTTTGCGCTTTCATCCCTTGCAGTTATGGGACTTCTTCAGAGATGTTCCTAAAGGGCTCCCAGGTCTCCTGTACTCTGAGGAAGCAGGTCTCTCTAAATGTTTCTCTCTTCTATATAAACTTTCCTTGCCACTAAATGGAGATTTTGGGTATGCCTTTTGGTTCTGATATTCACCCTTTCCTATAAAAGCTTCTTTTTCTTTTTAACCTTGCTAAGAAGTTTAACAACAGGCAAAACATGTTATCATAATCATTTTTATGATATTGAGATAATAAATCATTAGCAATGTTAGTATCTAAATTTATAATCTCAGCCTCTAAACAGTCCGTGTTAATTTGGCAGTACTTCATAAGCAACTCCAACAGTTCAGTCCCATGTCGATCAAACATAGCCAAAAGGTCATGGTGCAGTTCTGACCCTTCTATTAAACCAGTAGGAAACTTCAAAGTCCTCAGTGCTGTAGGGACAATTTCTTGTCTAATACATTCATGAAAATAGTTATTCTCAACCTGGAGTTTTCTATATTTAATGAGCTTAGACTCAAACAACTGCAGTTGTTTTAGCAGGGATAAACCCTGAACTTGGTCCTGCTTATAGCTGATGCCAAAGTCTATGTCCTTATAAAACCAGCCTTTAAAATTTTGTTTACCTGTATTCAATGTCCAATAGTTTTTTTTTAAGAATGAAAGCACTTAGATTTTAAATGGTGTTGGGTCAATAATTCCCTATAGTTTTGCTTTTTAAAATGTCTTGTTTAAAGAACATGATGATGGATTATTTTTGTTTTAACATTATTTCTCCTTACATTTATAGATAGACAGATAGATATGGTTTACTATCAAAATGTGGAATGACAGGTATACAAAACTAGAATGGACAAAAGCATCTATTCCAGTTTCAGTAATATTCTGCAAATAAACAAACAGATTCTGGAAGAACACACTTGTAAACGCCAAAAGGAGAAAAAATCACACTGGAAGCAAAACATTTTCATTTACTGCAAATACGTAAACTTCTTCAGACAAATTAACAAGGAAAAAATTGTCTCCTAATGTCCACAAACCCTCCAAAACATATACAAAACATATAAAATAAAATAAATACAGATTCACATTACCATCTATATAAAATGCAAAAAATCAATATCTCTCTCTCTCTCTCTATATATATATATATGCACACACATACAGAATTTTATATTATATTCTTTATATGTGTATGTGTATATATATTGATTTTTTGCATTTTTGTATAGATGGTAATGTGAATCTGTATTTATTTTATTGTATATGTTTTGGAGGGTTTGTGGACATTAGGAGACAATTTTTTTATTTCTTTTTTTGCATGAAGAATTTTATTGAGATTTGTTTTTGGTGTAGGAAATGATGTCATTACTTGTTTGTCTATTTAAACACCAATTTCCCTTGTTAATTTGTCTGAAGAAGTTTACTTATTTGAGTAAACGAAAGCGCTTATGCTATTTTTTGCTTCCAGTGTGATTTTTTTCTCCTTTTGGCGTTTACAAGTGTGTTCTTCCAGAATCTGTTTGGCTGTTGTTATAATGGAGAATATTGCTTCTGGTTTGCAACCTTTATTTCAAACCGTAACTCCACAATCTAATATTTACATTTGTTCACCTAATACGGACTCGGGTGGTTTTGTGAAACTTTCTGCGTTGATTGAACTTTTATCTCAACGCGTAGACTCCTTGGCAAGTCAAGTTGCGGGAGTTTTGTCTCATGAGCCCGGAAGTTTAGGTAACAGCTCTTCAAACCTCAGCTGTTACAGCCAGTTCCTGGCTCTATTTCATCTTCAGGGGCTGCCCTAGGATCGCAGGATCGGGGAATCTCAGCGCCAAACACCTCCAGTTTGCCTTCGTTGCCTTGCTCTGGTGTCCGGACTCCTTGTGGAAATGTACTGAATGCTATTTTGTCACCTAACAATGAGCATGATAACTTTGTAAGTACTTCATCTGTCTTGCCTTCACTTAATGATTGGTTCAAAGAACTGGCAAGTTTTTTGATCACTACTACACGTTCACATCATTTTGGGCGTTCTGATGAGAGCGAGAATACTCTCATCAATAACTTGAAAAACTTTGACATTAAGCTATTCAAATTCAAAAAGCTTCAAATAGAAATACAGTATTTAAGTGAATGTGTGAGAAGAAAACAAGTTCCGAAAGGACTTCGGCAGTGGTGTTTCCCTACTGGTATCATTTTAAACTCGTCATTTCACAAGGAACTTTTGAGTCTATTTGACCAGCAGGGAATTGCATTTATTGAATGTTTAATTAAAAACTACCATAAGCAGATAGAACTATTACAGTGTGAATTAATGGACTTGGACAATAGGATTAGATCTGACTGAGATTTTCAATGTTATAAATTTGATTTCCTTCGTATTTTTTCTAGTATTGACAGTGCTTTGAACAAAATTAAAGAGACTAACATGAAGAAATTGAACAGAGATTCGTCAGCATATGAAAAGGGTACAGCTTACCCTTTACCTCCTTCAAATTCTGTTGTTAATGTTAATGATAGTTTTAGCATGTTAAATGATGGTTCTGAGGATAGTTTTTAAACTGGGCCTGGTAATAGTGGTATTGACAATAACGGTGTTGTCAATAATAGTAGAAATGTTCTATCTCCAGTTAGGAGAAGCAAAAGATTGGCTAATAAAAACAGCAGTAATGGTTCTTATGTTAATGCCAACCAGCAGCAGGGTTTTCAGGTGCAGAGAAACCTAAACACTGCAGGGCAACAGCATGCCCCCCGGCCTCAGAATCAGAGGAAGAAGAAATTTCAGAACAGGAGAAGGAGATAATTTCTCCAGACACTGGTTCTGAAACTATTGATGTGACTACTATCAACCATGATTCTTTGATAATTTTTACGAATGCTACACATGATTTTAAAATTTTTAATTTTTCTTCATTTCACCCTAACCCTTTAATTATAGATATTCTTGCAAAAGGGTTTTCTTTTGTTCCTACTTTTAGGAGTGATATTGCTAGAACTTTGATTGATTTAAAGCTTTTTACTAGGAAATTAAACTTGAATGTCATGTTTGGTAGTGATTCTAGCCGTCATGTTTGGTAGTGATTCTAGCCTTATTAAAGATTTTAAAGTGGCTAGCATTTTCAACCCACCACTTCATCCTTCCATTTCATTGTTTGAAAAAAATATGTGATAATGATATCAGAGTACTTTTAAGTACTAGGTCCCCTCCTAACTTTTTGGAGGAAAATTTGACCCGCAGCCAAAGAGACGCATTAAATGACTTGAATTTTGCTAATATTAGGATTTGTAAACCGGATAAGTGGGGTGATTTAGTCTTTATGAATAAAGAGGACTATATTTCCAACATGATGTCCTTGTTGGACAATGCTGCATATATGAGGGTGTCCCTCAATGAAATTAATGGGGCCTATCGTAAAATCAAGGGCTTCATTAATGATTTATTTATTGAGGGACGCATTGACATTGATTTATTTAACTTCCTCATTATTGCACACCCAATTATTCCTACTTTATTTGGGCTGCCTAAGATACATAAAAACTTAAAAAAAAAACCTTTTCGTCCAATAATCGACAATAGACAATCAATCACTTATGGGTGTGCTAGATTTGTTGATTGCAAACTAAAAGATTCACTAAAACACCAGGACCAAATTTGTAAGGACTCTTGGGCATTTTTAGAAGCCCTTAATAATTTTTCTTTCGATGGTAATTTAAATTTTTTTATCATTGATGTTTGTGATCTCTTTCTTGCATAGCACATGATCTTGGTTGCGAATGGGTCAGGGAATTTTTATTGGATCTAAAACTTGATGGTGACCAGATTGACTTGGTCATTTATTTGTTAGAATTAGTATTAAAGAACAATTATTTTCTTTTTAATTCTGAATTTTATTTACAACAAACGGGTGTAGCCATGGGGTCCCCCTGTGGGGCAACTTTTGCCAACACAGTAATGACATTTTGTGAGAAATATTTTTCATTTAAAGATCTTGTCTTCCAAGACAGGGCTGCATGGTACATCTGCTATTTGGATGACATCTTCATCCTATGGAAGGGAGATAGATTTTCTGCTGCTTCTTTTGTCGATAGAATCACTAATTCACTAATTTTACCAATTTTTTAAAGTTTACATGGGATTTTCAGGAAAATGACATTTCATTTTTAAATGTGCATTTATCTAAGAATTATTTATTGCATTCATTTACATCTAGGATTTTTAGAAAATCTACATATTCAAACGCGTTTCTACACTTCTCCAGTTGCCATCCGCTCCACCAAAAGAGGGGCATTGTCAAAGGACAACTTGTAAGGGCGGCTAGGATGACAACTTTGGAGAGTGATTTTGTTGATGAATGTAACTTGCTGGGTGACATGTTTAGTAAGCGAGGTTATCCCAGTAATTTAGTAGAGGAGCTTATCAATGAAGTTTCTGCTAAAAGAGCACATGGTTATTTTAAACCCATTCTTAGCTCTAACACTTCATCTGAAGATGGTGGCTTTGAACCCAATAATGTTCCTTTAAATGCATCTAATACACTCACGGTCACCACACAACAGGTGGATAATGACAATAGTGTTTATGGAAGGTTAAGTTTTATCACCACATTCTCTAAAGATGCATCGCTTTTGAAATCAATTATTGGTAAAAATTGGTTTCTGCTATTAGAAGATAACTTAATAAGAAAACATGTGGGTGAGTATCCACTTATAACATTTCGGAAAGGCAAAAATTTAAAATCTATACTTGAAAAAAGTAATAACAAATGCCATTGCCCCCACTGTGGGATGTTCAAGTGTGGATCTTGCCATTGGTGTAAGTTTATTTTAGTGACTCATTGGTTTACAATTAATGGGAATAAATACTTTCTACAAGATAAATTTAATTGTAACACAAGAGGGGTAGTTTATTTGACACTATGTTCTAAATGCCCTTCATTTTATGTTGGCAAGACCGATAGGCCTTTTAAGAATCGGATTTATGAGCATTTTTATGCCATCACTAAAGAAAATGCCAACAATGCCTTAGCTAGGCATGTTTTATTATTCCCAGGACACGATTTTCGATTTTTAATTATTGAGATGGTCTCTGAAAGTAATAGGGGAGGTCCAGTTTCTTTACAACTTGAGGAAAAAGAACTTTTATGGCAACTTAAATTAAATGCTTCAGTGTGGCCAGGGCTTAATGACACTATATCTATTATGAGTGTGTTAAAATTGAAGGCATTGCTTAGATAGAGATTTTTTTGTATGAGTCAGAATTTTATATTATATTCTTTATATGTGTATGTGTATATATATTGATTTTTTGCATTTTTATATAGATGGTAATGTGAATCTGTATTTATTTTATTGTATATGTTTTGGAGGGTTTGTGGACATTAGGAGACAATTTTTTTATTTCTTTTTGGCATGAAGAATTTTATTGAGATTCTGGTGTAGGAAATGATGTCATTACTTGTTTGTCTCTTTAAACACCAATTTCCCTTGTTAATTTGTCTGAAGAAGTTTACGTATTTGCAGTAAACAAAAGCGCTTACGCTATTTTTTGCTTCCAGTGTGATTGTTTTCTCCTTTTGGGGTTTACAAGAATATTCTGCAAATGTTTGAATGCACATTAGTGAATGATAGTGTGCATTCAACATTCTGGTAACAGACTGCACTACAGATGAGATTGGGAAATTTAAACTTTTCCTCACCAGAGTGCGATCTCGGAGTTGGAAAATATATTTTGCAGGGGGCATGGGTTGGTGCAGTCCCCCACATAGGTTCATAGGTGTTTACTAGCCTAACGACCACAAGGGCCTTTTTAAGCCAAGACATACATACCAAATCTCTGACAAGTTCTGATACCCTTGATAAGTATAAGCATGAGCCTGGGAGATGAGCCATTTATAGGTTATCTGTGTCCATTAGAAACATAGGTGCCAAACCAGGGATGGATTTCTGGTTTCCCATCAAATTGTCTAAGTTGCACTTGAATTGGGTTAGGGAGGAACTCTGCTTTACATGAATAGAGAGCCTGTTCCATAGACAGGGTAGTATCTAGGAGATATACCTATCTCTCCAGCAGGTCCTATTTATATATATATGCAAGGATTAAGTCTTTAGAATGGGTAATGCTGGTGCTGTTTGTTTTATGGATATGCAGGAGGTCCATCAGAGTGGGGTCTGACAATGCCCTGTATGGCAGGCATAGATCTCCCCTCAAAAGCCTGTAGGAAACAGAATACAGGGATAGGGCCTTGAGGCAGTCTGCATAGGACACATTACTTATGCCCCGTATTCTTTTAGTGAGGAACCTCTGTGGACATTCCAATTGTTGGATATGCCTGATTGGGCATATACCAAAGGGGGCACTGTACTCAATGATAGGTCTGGTGAATGCTGAATACAATGGACCAATGACTTCCTTGGACTTAAATGCCATACCTTTGTTTATAAGTTGCGCAACATAGAATGATTCCTCACCACTGTAGACACGTGAGGATCAAAGGCTAGATTATTATCTATGTGTGATCCTAAGTCCCTGACTACTGAGTCAATTCTAAGGGGTGTGTTGTCTATGTGATAGTTACCAGGGATGGATGACTTCCCAAAGGATACTATTATGCATTTCTTGGCATTTAGTTTTAGTCCATGGCTCTGACACCAGTTGTTTGTCTGTGTCAGCCCCTCCTGGAGAACATCTGCGTCAGTGTGAGATTCAATGATAGCTCCTAATTTGTAATCATCTGCAAATTTAGTCAGCGAGAGACAACTGACATTGGCCTTATTTATTTATTTATTTACATTTGTTGACCGGGAGTGTCTGACAGGACGTAGGTCCATTTTCAGCGGAGGCCCGGGGAGAAATGCTCCACAGTTAAAATAAACAGACAGTTGTTACATTGGATTACATAGCGATTAACAATTTAACATAGCAATTAATTACAAACATATTCACAGATGAAGAACATAGTACATCAGTAGACAACTAGAATCTTTATCTGTGAAGTACATAACAGACATTAACAAATGTTACAATAAGAAGTTCCTGCTGTATAATAAGTACTAGGCTCATGAGCATCTGAGCTTGCTATAATCAAGGTAGTTAGTGGGGTAGAAAGAAAAATAGTGGTTGGATGGGATGGGTGATATTAGAATGGGAGGTGCAAGGGCATAGCCAGCATGTTTTTAGGTGTGCTTTTAGTAAAGTTTTGAAGTGGGTGCATGATGGTACGGAGGTAATTGTGGGTGGGAGGGAGTTCCATAATTTGGCTATGGCACAAGAGAATAGTGCTTCACCAGCAGAGTTATTGGCTTTAGTGATCTGCAAGTGATTTTTGTTGCTGGATCTTAGTGGTCTGGTGGTGCGATAGGGTTGGAGTAGATTCTGGAGTGATGGGACATTTAGTGGATGGTTTACTAGTTTGTGGGCGAGTGATAGTTGATACCATTGAAGGAATTGAGGGAGTTCAAGCCAGCCCAGTTCAGCAAGTGAGAGAGAGTGGTGACTACGGTAGGATGCCCCTGTGGCGAATTTGGCAATTTTGTTGTAGCAGGTCTCTAGCTTGTTTAGATCGCATTGCCTTAGTTTGGTATATATTGGAGAAGCATAAAGTAGGGTGGAGATAAGGTGGGAATTTGCTATTGAAATCTTTGCTGCTTTGGTGAGAAGTTGCTTATTTCTGTATAACGCTCCTAGTTTTTTGTGGACTTTTTTTATGGTCATGGATATGTGAATGTCAAATTTTAGTTTATTGTCTATTTCCACTCCTAGCAATTTGGTGTGTTCAGTTGGGTATATAGTGGTGTTGTCTTTTGCTGTGATGTTAAAGTGAGAGTTGTTTTGAGTATGTTTGGTGGGTTGGAAGATGAGTAGTATAGTTTTGTTTGCGTTGAGTATTAATTGGGCATCGGATAACCAAGTTTCAACAGAGGGAAAGGCTTCCTGTGTGACTTTTTGCAGTTTGGGTAGGGACTGGACTGAGCAGATGATGGTTAAGTCATCCGCATATTGTATGAGTGTGCCATGTTTGGTGGCAGAGGCTAGATTATTGGTGAAAACAGAGAAGAGTAGGGGTCCAAGGATGGATCCTTGGGGAACCCCTATGGAGACAGGTAGTTGGGGAGATATGTCATTCTGCCATAAAACGGATTGTTGGCGGTCAGACAGGTAATTCTGAAACCAGTTGGTGACTGATTGAGAGAAGGATAGGTTATTGAGGACAGAGATGAGTTGTTTGTGTGGGACCATGTCAAATGCTTTAGATAGGTCTAGGAAAGTAGCAGAGGAGAGATAGCCATTGTTTTTATGCTGAAGGATAGTGTTAGTAAAGGAGATTAAGGCAGTGGCGGTGCTATGGTTTGGTCGGAAACCATGCTGAGTATTGGAAAGGAGGTTGTTAGTAAGGAGGTAGTATAAGACCTGAGAATGTATGCATCTCTCTAGTATTTTGGAGAGTGGAGAGAGAATAGC
This sequence comes from Protopterus annectens, assembly GCF_019279795.1. NCBI lineage: Eukaryota > Metazoa > Chordata > Ceratodontiformes > Protopteridae > Protopterus > Protopterus annectens. The sequence continues at coordinate 1,608,758,410 of NC_056726.1, read as the reverse complement.
TATGGGGCGGTAATTGGTTAGTTCTGTGGAGGGGCCACCTTTGTAGAGGGGAATTATATGTGATACTTTCCACAGTGTGGGAATGTAACCTTGGGAGGTTGTCTGCTGCTAATTTGGTGGGCTTAAGTTTAGTTAAGAGTTTTTTTTTTATGTTGGAGGTAGGTACAGGAGAAAAAGAGAAGGCAGTGGTGAGATTACTAGTTGAAGGTGTGGGTTGGAGGGGAAGGGGGTTGTGTTGTTTAGCTAGTGATAGTATGGTTTGTGTGAAGTGTGTGTTGAATGAGGTAGCAATATTTTTGGAGGAGTGAGGGATATTAGGAGGAGGGGTACTGACTTTATCAGGGTGGAGGATGGAGTTTATGGAGGACCAGATTTGTTTCGGGTTGTGTTGGGAGGAGTCTAGGGCAGACTGGTAGTATTGGAATTTGTCCTGTTTTATTAGCTTTTTAACTCTATTGCGTAGTTCTAGGAATTTCTGTCTAGTTGAGGGGGTTTTGGTTTTGTGCCAGTGCTCCCAGGCTTTATCCCGGTTTTTCATTTCTGACAGTGGTTTGTGTAGCCATGGGGAGGGTTGTGCTTTCATTCTGGAAAGTCTTATGGGGGTATGGTAATTAAGGATGCTCAGGAAGGTAGTATTAAAAACTTCAACTGCGTCATCAAGACTGAGGTACTTTAGGGGATGCCAGTTACATTCTTTGAGGGATGAGATGAACGTGAGTGGGTTAAAGTTTAGTTTACGTATTTGATGGTAGATGACAGGTTTAGCTTGGTATAGGGATTTTCTGAGTAGGAATGTTGGGGAGTGATCACTGAGGCTATCTGATAAGCAGCCTGTTATATATGACTGGGGGCTCTTACTGACTAGTATCCAATCCAGGGTAGTGTGCTTGCTGGAGTTTTTATTTATCCTGGTTGGCGACTGGACTAGTTGGGTGAAGCCATGAAGGTTTATATGATGGGTTGGATTGTTGCCAGAACAGGATTGCCAGTCAATATTGAAATCACCTAAAATGATAGTTTCTTGGGGGAGATGGTGGGTAGACCAGCTGAGGAGGTTTTCTAGTGGAGGGATGTTTTGGCCAGGTGGGAAGTAGCATTCAATTATGTTGATGGTTTTGTTTTGGTTTATTTTGAGGTTGGTATATATTATTTCTTCATTGCCTATTTGTGGAGCTGATGATTTTAAGATCTGGATGTTTAGATGCTGTTTAAATATTATAGCTACACCACCTCCTTTCTTGTTTAGCCGGTCTACTCTTAGTATGCCGTAACCGGTAGGGAGTATTTGCTCACTGGTAATGTGAGGTTTTAGCCAGGTTTCTGTCAGGATGACTATATCTGGGGAGTACAAATCTATGGTGGCATGGAGTTCATGGACTTTGTTGGATATACTTCTAATATTTAGGCTTAGTAGAAGGAAGTCACTTGGCTTTCTATTGGCTGTGATATAGGAGAAGTTGTGGTTTCTAGTCTGATTATGATGATTGGGGTTGGAGATGGTAGGGCCAGGGTTGGGGTGGATGTCTCCACTTAGGGCTAGTTTTGATATGCATGAGGTTTTTAGTTTTCTCAGTTTTTGAATGTGTTTGTTTATTAGGAAAACTTTATGATTGTACTCTGTGGGTAATAGGTATGGTGGGAGGGTTACTATATTAAGTTGTAGGGATGCTTTATGTTTGAGTAATATAGTTGGTAGAATATGCGGGGGGTGCATAGAGATGGTTCTTGAGTTGGTGGGAGGGGGGCTGAGTGAGGGTGAGACATGACTGGTGGTGTGAGTAGTAGTAGTACAGTGGTAGTGGTTGAGTGGGGGAATGATGGCATTGACTTCTGAGAAGTAAATGCCAAAAAGGAGCAATCCAAGGACTGATCCCCTTTGTAGAGGTGGACTCCCCAGTTCTAACTTAAAGGGTCCTGTCTGTGAGCCAGTTTTGCTATCCACAGGGTGATCAGGGCCGGCTTTAGCTGAAATAGTGCCCTAGGCGAAGTAGTGTTTCTGCGCTCCTTAAGCCCCACCCACACCATACTTCTGAAACATCCCTATCTGAGCCACACCCACAGGTAGCTCACTCCCCATAAAAGCCACTCCAAGTTATTTCCTTCAATTATTTTAATGCATGAAAATTAGTAAACACTTTATCATACTATAGGAAGAAATAAAACCTTGTGATGTAGTTAAATAGCAATTGAAGGTGGAATTTTCCTTTAATAACAAACCTGCATCAATCCTTATATAACTGGGTGGGTTCCAAGCTGGCTCACAGACAGAACCCACAGAGTAAAAGTTGCGGACTCCAAGTCAGACTGTCAACCAGTCACGAGTGGAGTCCCACAGCACTCAGTCCTGGGCCCCCCTCCTGTTTGGCATCTACTTCGCAGAAATCCAGGCCAACACAGAAGGACTCTGGCTGACCAAATTTGCTAATGACTGCAAACTAGGAGTCATTATAAACTCCCCAAGTGATGCAGACATCCTGCAAAAGGGCCTCTCTGAGACCAACAACTAGTGTCGGAACCATGGCCTTAAGCTTAATGCCAAAAATGAGTTATCATTCCCTCTGGAAAAAACTCAGCACCCCTAGAAATACTACATTGATGGGAGCCCACTAAATACTGAAGAGATCATGGCACCCAGGTCGACAGCCACCTCATCTTCGACCACCATGTTGCTACTGTGGTCAGAAAGTCCTTCTACATGGCACATCTTATAACCAAAGGGTTTGCATCCAAAAATAAGGAGGTCATCATCCCTCTCTACTTATCCCTCATTAGACCAGTCATCAAATATAATGCCCTGTATGGCATATACCTGACCAGACACCTACAACAGCTGCAGAGACCACAAAAGTACCTCACAAAAAGGATCCTAGGCCTTAAACACATGTTCTACATGGACAGACCCTAGAAACTTCAGCTGTTCTCAGTCTCTTATCGTCTACTCAGAGGTGATCTCTGCTTGATGTACAAAGCCATGTCCGACCCAGCCTTACTTGAAATGCTACACCGAAAGAAACCCAATCTCCCCATGCCACATGCTCCAGAGACCATAACCTCACTACCACAACCAACAGAACATGCTGGAGGGACAGGTTCATCTCCCAAAGACTGCCCATACTCTGGAATAAGCTTCCCCTTCATGTCAAGCAGAGCAACTCACTTGCCTTCTTCAAGAGATATCTATACGAGTGAATGGGTAACAGAATGTTCACCCCAGGGATCACACCAGTTGCCCTACTGGATAGAGGCACTGTAAACGAACATCGGGTGGTATGGTGTCAGGGAAATTTTTTTTTGGGCTAGGCATGTAAAGCTCCCAGGCCATTAGCCTGGTACACACCTATGAACCAAGAGGGCTGGCAAAATGACCACATCTCTTCACCTTACTCTAAGTTCTCACAGTATCCCCCTTTGAAGCTGAGATGGGAATTTAATACAGATTGCCACAATACACATCCAAATGTTTATGGCAGTGACTGGGGCCTCCCCTCTTTTCACTGAGATAATGGACAAAGGCACTTCCTCAGATCCAGCATCTCTGTTCCTACTCAGCAATGTGGGGTGCCTTTTAATGATGTAACAACTCATTTTCATTTCCATTATTTTTCTTAAAGTTAAATACATGTACATTTCTCTTCATTTCAGCAGGGTGTACTGTTGATGCATTTCGACACAAGCAAAGCTCACAAATACATTTTTAGCACAAGCATCTGTACAAAATCAGTTTGATATACAAATGACATACAGTTCTAATACATTTGTCACACAAGTATCTTGTATAAATCAGTTTGATATTCAAAGGACATATCATTCTTTGCAAAACCCCAGCTGGCTGTGCTGGCACTTACCCATAACATCACAGTGGTACACAAACCAGGCTGTTATTTAGCCAACCAAGAGTTTAGCAGGTGTGTCAGTTGCCAGTGCCCAAGTATGAGGCAATTTGTACAGAAACCATATACTGTGATTTTTTCAAACATCTGAAAGGCACTCTTATTTGATTTCATTAGTACTTCACACACACACACACACACACACACACACACACACACACACACACACACACACACACATGTGGAGGAAGCAATGCTAGGCTACTTAATTAGCCAACATAATGTTAACTGATTTTTAACCAGAGCTAGGGTAATATAATCCATCCACATTACTTCTGAGGTGTGGTACAACATAAGGTAAACATTTCCCAATAGCATTCTTGAGGAAATGTTGTGTTAGCAGAGCAAGCATCCTACCACTGGTAGTTTAATGACATGTCCAATGCCATATGAAGAAAAACAATGGATTACCAGGTTTGCATCTGAACAGCTTTTAAAAACTTTCAGAACAGAAAAGCTTGATAACATAAGCGAGTGTACTTGTTACCATACCCCTCAACCTCTAAGCCCTAGAAATCTGGACAAAGAAAAAAATAATGGGAGAAAGGTGCCCAAAATCAAGGATACATTTTGATATATTGCTCTTAGAAATCCAGAAGCTTGTTAGAATAATAAGGCTTGCATTCACAAGTGTCATCATATACTGACCTTGATCCACTTCAGTCCTTAATGATTTGACAGAAAACCAAAAATTTTACAAGAAACAAGCCTAAAATATGAGAGAAAACTTCTAATTTCTGTGAAAATCCAGACAGCTGAGAGGTATGCATGCAGATGGTAAATCTATCGCCCACCATCCATTCTAAACTCCACCATAGAGTTACTCATGTTTAAATAAAACTTTTTTTCTTTAGCCATTCTTGTTTTAAAAGGGCTAGTAACTTCCCATCCTAGTTCATACTGTAAGTTGGCAAGTACTATAAACGGAAACCATGTTATGAATACACATTCCGAGACACCCTGGCTGTAATTTAAGAATCAATGTACAGCCTTTAAGTGCCTAAAGCAAGATTTAAATTCTCCTCAATGCTGCTGCTACTGAGTGGGGAGGGGCACAAATATCACAGTACTGTCAGGACGTACTCAGAGATAGGGCACTGAGAAGAGCACAAACTTTTATCTCTCGAGTCCTGGTGTGTTTGAAAGATGAAGAGATCGAAATGAAAAATAATAAAATTTAAATAAATAAAATGCGCCCTTTATGAGGCCATCCAGTATGGCACCCTAGAGGGTCGCCTAGTTCGCCTATGCCTAAGGCTGGCCATGAGGGTGACATATGGGTTTGTACCTGACCTCTTGAGTTTGTCAACAATGCCTGAGTGGCAGATTGTGTCAAATGCCTTAGCCAGGGCAATGTAGGCCGCTTTGGTGATCTTCTCAAAGAGGTCCACCAGGTTGAGTAGACATGATCTGCCCTTGACAAAACTAAACTGGACTGGGTCCAGTGTCTAGAGGTCTACTATTTCTCTATTGATCATCTCCATGATAATTCTTTCTATGGCTTTACATATAGGGCTAGTGAGACTCATGGGTCTGTAGTTCCCAGGGTCTGTAGATGGTTCACCTTTGTACAGAGAGATGACTGTTAACTTTCTCCATTCATGAGGCATGAAGCCTGTTTGGAGGCTACAGTTAAATAGTAATTCCAGAGGGCCTGATATGTTGTCATGTTTCATGCTATTTAGAAGGCATCCTGGGATATTGTCTGGGCCCAAAGATGCAGTGTTCTTGACCTTAGAGAGAGCATTAAGGACATGGGAGTTGCAGGGGAGCTTGCCCCCTTGCAAAACTGTAAACATTTGTGCTGTAGACATACAATTTGTACAGCATGCTTGAGGGTCTGAATTCATTTCCTGACATTCTGAATTTGATTAAATGCAGATGTCATGGTGATGGATGATGTTTGACATTCTGTTAAAGTGACACTGCCAAATTTGTAATGTCAGTTCAATCAAGTAAGTAGATTTATATATATATATATATATATATATATATATATATATATATATATATATATATATATACTTTTTGTTTTATTTGTTGATTATTGCTTTTCGTAGAGTGTTACTGGTGTAGGCTTGTTATGTATTGATTTATACAATAATCTGCATTTTTAAAAGTTTGTTGTTACGTATATTAATTAGCAAGAATGCGGTGTGAAGTGGTAGAGAATGCATAAAAGCTGTCAAGAATTGTGTACTTCAGAACTCTGAAGAAGTCCCATACCTGCAAGGGATGAAAGCACTAAGTGATTATGTTTTTATGTAACAGCATAGCATTTTTTTAATAAATTGAGTATTTGACTTTAAAGTGAATCGTGCTTTAATACCAGAAAATGTTTACTGGGATATTTTCATCTGCTGCTTTAAGGAAGTTGCATCATTTTGGTGTTTTTTGTTGGCATATATTCTATAATGTTTCATACATAATCTTGCATATTGCACACAGTTTCAATTTTGCACTAATTAACACAGGTCTAATTGCTGATGATACATTGCACTGTAATGGAGGGCATAGCCTTATGAAGATTTTAATAGGGATGTGCAAATGCTGGTAGTTTTCGTAAGTGCCAGTGGAAATCTTCACTGATATCTGCGGCCTTGTAATTAGAGTCACCCACTGTGGGAATTATTTTACTCTGAATACTTTGGACTTGTGAGGCTACAGTTAAATAGTAATTCCAGAGGGCCTGATATGTGGCCAGACTTTAGTGTCACAATACATATATTTTATAATTTATAAAATCTTCAGTATGCCACACAGAAATGGCAATAACTTCCCAAATCTTCCAAGTTATAGCATCATCTTTGCACTGTCCTTTTTTATTTTTATTTGTACAACTCCCATAAACCACCTACTGTACAATAGTTAATTCACATCAGTCATTTCTTTGTCCTAATATTGATGCAGATATGAAATTATTGTTCATATTCATAATTGCTGGTATAAATGAGTATTTATACATTTGGATCTGTCAATATTACCCACCCCCCCTTAGTATCTTTTTTTCTCTTACTGCCATCCTGTGTATTCATTAAGACTTAATTTTGTTGCCCGCACCCAATTTATTTCTGCAGTAACACACTTGTGAAAAGCATGCTATATTCTACATAAATTCCAAAAATAATAGTAAAAGCTTATAAATTATATGTCATGCTGACTGATGCATTGAACACAGTAATTCCTGTCAACCTGCAGATCACATATTCCTCACAAATGCAAAATATGCCTTTTTCTGGATGCTGACATTAATATGTAAATCTTGCTGGTATTCAAAGAGCAAATAGAAACATTATTTAATAGCTGCAGAACTGTGTATTGTAGCCACTTTCTTTTGGTTTAATGCTATAACGACTACTTTCTGATATGTCCCAATGATTCATGGCTGTTATTTAATGGTGTATCATGTCAAACATCAGACATATCATATTTTGCATTACAGGAAATGAGAACACACAACCAAACAGTTGTAGTAGATAAGGTATTCATGCCTGATTGACCATCTGAGAAACATTATCCATAATAATGTATTCCACACACACACACACACACACACACACACACACACACACACACACACACACACACACACACACACACACACACACACATCCAGTATATTCCATATCACTATAATATGATCTATTACAGTAGAGATAGTAAATATGACAAACTATCATGTATACTGTCTCCATTGCAACATACATGACAAACTGTCTTAAGTAAAATATATTGCCCACAGTAATGTAGTTTAGCTTGTTTCAAATATGTAACCAGTCAGGTGCATCCCTCAACATACAAAAGCAGTATTTTTGAGGGTAAAGACATGCATCTTGGAGCATTTCTTCCCAGGCCTCCGCTGAAAATGGGCTTCATTCGCAGTCAGACTTTCTCTGTTAACAAATGTTAAATAAAATAAAATAAATAAGTAAAACAGAGTAAATTTAATATGACTTGGCAGTTTCAAAAATGTTAGCCTTACTAACTTTTCCTAGGTAAACTCATGCACCACATATCCCACGTGTCTCCATGACATCATACACAGTTAGTGTAGGTACAGTAAACATGAAAGACTGACCACTTGAAAGAAATATTATGCTTGGTGGCATAATTCAGCTAGTTTCAAACAACACATCCTCCAAGTCTCCCCACCACAACTGCCACAGGTAGATTGCATATTGCCTATGGTAATATGTTTTATGTCACTTCAGAATCATCCAGCAAGCCCCTACCAGCACAACATCCCCAGCTGGAAAAGTACAGTAAACAGGACTGACTGAACAGCTGAGAAATATTGCTCATAGTAATGTATTTCAGCTTATGTAAAGCAGCATAGCTTCACTAAGTCCTTGCCACCACCACAACAACAACTGTTTGAGTCAGTGCAGTCAGCATGACTGTCTGACCCGAGAATGTTGATTTTATTTTATTTGCTTATTTGTTTATTTACTAGGGTAGTGGGCTGATCCAGAGGGATGCATTTCACCCACAGTACAGAAACAGAAGATATAAAATGAAAAGTCATCATCAAAGATAGCAAATCTAGAACCTCAACTAAATATGTTATACAACAAGCTATAAATAGAGATGCATAAGTACAGAAGTATCAAGTTAAAGTGTATGACAACATCTTTAATATTAAAAAGCAAATCACAAATCAGCATTGTGTATATATATATATATATATATATATATATATATATATATATATATGTTTTCCATTACTTCAGAAGTAGATTTAAGAGTTGGTAACAGTAAATTAAGACAGTGGAAACTGTGGCACAAATTGGAAGAGACTTAGAGGGAATAATATTATAGCAATAACCAATGACGTCTGTGTGGTATATTGAAGATTTACCCATGGTTGGTGTGGTTTAATCACAAGGGCAAAGCCCGAGTGATTAAATAAAGCCAACCGTGGGTAAATTTCAATATACCACAACCACGGAGTTGGTTATTGCTATTATACAATTACATTAAGAAAAAAATACTTACTTTTCTTAAATAATGTCTTTGTATAATGCCTCCGTGCTCCCCTTCCACATTTATGTGGTATCCTGGGACATTTTTTGATGTACTGTGCATGAGCATGGGACTTGTGCTCCCACACTTACACAGTACATCAGGGCTGTGAAGAGGAAGCAACAGAGAAAGGAAGATCTCCATTGCTTCTTCTTCTTTGTTATCATCAAAAAAAAAAGAATAACAACCTGGGAGACTTTTTATGTTAGGGAGAGTCAGAACAGACAAAATAAAAGGATAATCAGGTAATTTTTTTTAAGTTTTGTAGAACGTACCTGATTATCCTTTTATTTCTGGCTGTGCCATCTCCCGAATGCAAAATGCCTTCAGTTGTGTTTGGTATTAAAAAAAAAAATACAAGATATACTAATGGGAAAAAGTCCAGGCGAACGGACCCGGTTGGTATATTCTTGGATTTACAATAGGCATGCTGGTTGGGCTGGCCAATCAGCATGTTCATTTTTGAATGCTAATGGCCAGTCATTGTATAATTGGAAATAATTAACTGAGTAAGCCCAATAAACACACAGTCCATTTTCAGAAGTACCATACCCAGGAGCATGTTTTATTTATACTCAGAGTCAAACAGTAAATGAAGGCTAAAATAATCACATCTTACTACAGAAGGGTATATGTGAAGCAGCATGTATTCTTAAACTTCTGCAACAAACTGGCTGACAAAATTCTCTTTCTTTAATATTGGTGAGGAGGAGGGAGTCTAAAGGCAGTAAATGAATAAGGATTCCTAATGTGAGGCAAGGGCATTCCAGGTACTGGGACATAAGATGGCAAAGGCATGGTCAGGACTGACAAGGTTGCTGGAAAGCTATTTGGGATTTGATGCGAAAGCATTATTAATGTATTTGGGTAATAATAGGGAAGTGAGTTGAGGTGTGAAGCTTCGTTTGACGATATTAAAAAATAGAATAGTAGAAGAAGGTTGGTGCTTTTTTAATAGATAGCCAGTCTGGGTGAGATAGAGTGGTGCACATTGTTTCATTTTAGGTGATAACAGTGTAAGCTGGAAGATTTTGATGGACAGAGTCTGAAGTGTAGAGGTTTTTGCTGGAGAAGTAGACAAGTAGTGAGTAACTAGATTCTAATCATAGGAAAGTACATTTAGCTATGATGGAGAAGTCCTCAGGGTTAAATAAGCAAGAGATTACTTCTCATTCAGCAAGGGTTTGGCTGATTTTACTGTTAATAAAATGAACATTGGATTGGTCAATGTACAGTCCTAGGTATTTGAAGAAAGGTTTAACATGTATAGACTTCCATTAGTAGAAGAGAAAAATGTTACAAAAAGTGGATAGATTTTACTCTAGTAGAGTTTCCAAGCTGCAGGCCATACGTTGTATTCCATTTCAGAACTACTTGATTTTCTTTTTTTCCAGGAGAGACATTTTGAGAGGTTTTAAGGTCAGAACTGGGGCTGTCAGTACTGAGCCTGAATGAGGTAAGGTAAGATCATTGACATAACAGCTTGACAGCAGGAAGTGAGAAAAAGAGAAAATACAGGAGAAACCTAAATGTAGAGTTGTAAAGAACTCCAGAAAGATGAGAGGCTATGGCTGAAAGATTAGAAATAAATCTAGCTCTAAAAGATGCATTTGATAAATAATCACTAAATCAAATTCTGGCTTCCTCAGAAAAGTTGATGGCAAGTAAGGAGTTGAGGAGTATATGGTCAACAGAGATGAAGTATTTTGTAAGACTGGCAGATTTCTGAAGAGAAGACATCTGTTTGCAGTGGTAAGAAGTATTGAGTCTGTAAGAGAGAAAATAACCATCTGTGTGTTTTTTTCTCCTTTTGATTGTAAATCCATGCTGAAATCTAGGGAAAATATGACAGTACTCAAGTAATTTAAAGGGTAAACATGAGTAATTGTCTAGTTTAGGTGAATGACAGAAAACATCCACAAGCTGGCAAATAATCAAACAAGCTCCACAAAAGTCACACAAAACTTATGTAATTCACCCTTTTATTACTGAGAGTTTTTTGCCCAAATAGGACTTCATCAGAATATAAAATAAGGTCCATTAATAAACACTTTATACTCATCCAAAATCCATCCCAACCAATACAAAATCTGTAAACCTTTAGGTAAAATTCTGTTCAATACACTTCTTAAAGTAAAGCATCTCAATCTGTTTGTTGTGGAATTTGTTTCTAATGGACAACAAGGACTATTACAATATAATCATCAGTTTACTAATGAATGATTCTATGTATGAAATTTTGTCTATTAATGAACTGAGCATTGCATATAGAAACATTGACTTGCACTTGAATGAAATAGTTCTGCAAGAAGACATTTCAAAAACAGAATTTCACTTTTTACAAGTAGAAAGCTCTCCGATTCCAACAATCTTTGGTATACCAAAGATTCATAAAAATATTTGAAATCCCTCACTGTGCCCAGTTATCAACGCAAGAGGTATAAAAACTGAACCTCGTGTTAAATTTGTAGATCTTAAATTGAAAAAGTTGAGTTCCTTGGATAAATATATACGGAAAGACTCTTGGCATTTTCTTGAATCACTAACAAAATCTCTTTTATGAAAGAGTTGTTTTTGTTACTATGGATTTAGTTGACCTTTTCTCTGTTATTCCACATCTGATAGGGCTTGAATGGTTCAGAAAAGTTCTGATAGAGTGTAAGTTTCTAAACAAAAGAATGACTGAAATTTAATAGAAATTATGAGATTGGTATTAGTTAATAATTTTCTAAGATTTGAAGGGAATACTACATCAAAAGAATAGGGGTTGTTATGGGTGCGGGTTGTGCCCCTGTCTTTGTGAACATCATACTGTACTGTTGGGAAAACCACTTCATATTTTGCTCTGATTATATGAATTGTATTTCTATAAACGTTTCAGGTTATTGGATGACATACTTCTGCTTTGGACAGGAACAACTGACAGCTTGCATATTTTTTTCAGTTATGTTAATAGCACCATGCCCTTTTTAAAGCTTACATACAACTGCTCTAAGATATTGTTGAATTATTTAGACATGCAAATATCAAAAGATTGCGATAATCAACATATTGTATTGAACATTCACAGAAAGGAGACTTTTTCTAACTCATATTTGCACTTTGACAGTTAGCACCTTGAACATCAGAAAAAGGGACTAGTAAAAGTGCAGATGGTGCAGGAGGTGAGAATGGCATCAGAGGAAGGGTTGTCTTTGCAGGAAATGAAATACTTACTCATGTTATTTTGTGACAGAGGTTATCTAGAAAATGTTACTTTACCAATACCCATTGAATTTATTTTGAAGAGAATCCAGGGGGAATATGTTCCAGTGCTAGGGGAAATCAATAAAAATGGGATAGAATTTAAAAATAAGAAACAATGATACGAAAAAGCAATGTTTTTAACATTTATGAGTAATGTAAATGACCTAGTGTTAGAAAAATATGTATTTGAATATGTATAAAGTGCTAGTTTAAAAGCAAATAGTATATAATGCATTTTATTCTATTTACAATATGGCAATAAGAATGATTTTACATGTAATTGCTTGAAGCTTTGGAGCTGCAGTGTATTTGAACTCTGACCCTGGCAGTAGCCAGCTCAGCAAGCTAATGTTTTTCATTAATGATTATCTGCTGGGTCAGGAAAACTGAATGTATAAAGCATTGAATATTTTTATTCCTTCCTCTGAGATAATTGACCTTGTGAATGTATCAGTGATAAGACACAGCTGCTAAAAGTAAAAATTGCAGGAACAAAGAAGTGTATTGCGAGAGTGAACCGACAATTGTAATCAAGCTAGCCTGAGACCTTGGAAGAGTAACATTTACAGAAAGACATTATAATGAACCAGGTGCTTTGCAAGGCTGTATTATTCCCATGGGAAAACTTTTAAAATGTATAACATCAGCTTTTTCTTATGAATAGAATATTGTAGACCATAGTGATGTAGGTGCCCTGTGACTAACCACGTCAGTAAGGTGGGCACAGCCTAAATGTAAGACTATATAAAATTGTGCATTTCCTGCATCATGTCAGACAAAACTCTGTACTTGTATGGTTTTTTGCCTCCTGGTGTACACTAGTAAACTTTTGCATCTGAGCCTCCTGTGTTGTTATCATTTGTTTTTATTTAACAGTTTGGTCCTCCTTGAACCGGAATTCCCTTGGTAAGCTGCAGATCAGAGTGTACCGGTGGTCGAATACTGCGCAGGAGAAGTTACCAAAACGGTTCTTCTTGAAACACAAAGACCTCCGACTGAATTGTCGTCTTGAGAGGCTGGCCACTTTCTGATCTGCGTCAAGAGCGGTCTCGAACCGGTCGACCCAGGAGGCTCAGGTAGGAAAATATTTGCCTTTTTTTCTGTTTTAGATCAGGGACTAGGTTACAGTAAATGTCATTGTCAGAGATTTGTTATACAGATCAGGGACAAAAGGAAATTACTGTATATTTTGTCAGAGATCAGGGAAACAGAATAAGGTAGACAGTTATTCTAGATAAACTGTGTAAGGAACTGAAATACCACGTGGTGAAAAGGGTTACGTAACATTTTTTTTAGAATGGGAAATCAGTGCACTAAAAAATCGCGAAATCTGCCCCTAACTGATGACGCAAAATATATGCAATTACAACGGACTGATAATGTAAGGTATTATACAAAATGGGTTAATAAATACGGGTTTGATGGTAAATTAAACAAGATTTCATTAGTTAAACTTTTAAAGCAGCTTAAATCTGACACAGAAGGTAAGGCAAAAAAACAACAGCGATTAGGCATTCCTCAAGCACACAGGTGGATTGAGGAAGTAAACCGAAGGGAACAGAAAACTAAAAATGCAAAAACATTATTTTTAGACAAAGAGGATAATAATACAGTAATAGCGATGGCCCCTCCCCCTCCGCCCCCTCCAATGCCTTTTTCAGGATATGAAGCAGGAGGACAAGCTGGTCCACCTCCACGTTATCCTAAAGTTACAAGAGTACTAAAACCATTTGTTAGAGATCCTATTGAAACTAGGTCCCAGACACGTAAAACACTAGGGGGCACAGACTTATATCAAATAGGGAAAAATACACTAGAAGAGAGTGAGGAAGAAATCTGTCCACTGATCAAGGTACCAAATCCTCAGGCAGGACAGGAAGGGCAGGACCCAACTCTCCTAGTATATAGACCATGGACACCGGAAGATATTCGGAAAGCTACAGAGGGAATCCCTCATCCAAAAGTTAATTACACAAAGTTTTTACAAGATTTACAAGGTATGAGACTAAGTTACCACTTGAATGGGGAAGAAGTAGAAAAGGTAGTTAGACAGATTGTGGGTCCAGACTGGCACATGATTTGTGGCACCTGGAATCCTCGTAATGCAGAGCTTAAACCACTCCCACATAGTGACGCAGAATTAGACAACAGAGTGAAAGGTCTTACAGACCAAATTTCTGAAAAATGGAAACCTAGAGCAGATTGGACTTGCATTAATCAATGCATACAGCAAGAGAATGAAACTGTAGATGGGTACTATGGTAGATTATTGGAATGTTTCAATAACCATAGTGGTATGGCTATTCCTGAAAATCAGACACATGATACCTCGTATGAACAGCAACTGAAAAATGCATTTTTGAAAGGTTGCATTGCACCTATCAGTAGCTTTATTACAAAGCATATGATAGATCATCGAACAAGTAGGCTACAAGCCTTACTTGAATATGCCAGACATGCTGAAAGACACTTTAATAGTAAAAAGAAAAAGAAGACACAGGTCTTCACAGCTGAAGACGGAGCAGAGGTCTTTGTAGTACAGTCAGGTAAAAAGGGTAAGAAAAATACCCAGGGAAATAGACAATCTGACAAAAGGTCAGAAGATTTTGAAGAGAGAAAAAAAGAAAGGTGAGTGCTTTAAGTGCAGCAAGAAAGGACATTTAGCAAGGGATTGCAGGCTAAATAAAAAGGTGACTACAGAAAATAAAGATGATGAGGACTGACTATATGATAGTGATAAAAATCAAAAATCATCAGGGAAGAAAAACAAACAAAGGGCAAACGTAAATGTAGTGGAAGGAACAGAGGAAGTGCAAACAGATGTAGAGGATGAAGAAAGTGAAATTTTAGATTTGGCATTACTGAGCTTGGAGCTCTATTTGGCAGACACAAAACCGGAAGTTACACTTCTGGTAGAAGGAAGGGAAGTGAAATTCTTGTGTGACTCAGGAGCGTCACGAACATTGATACACCCTTCAAAGTTACCAGAATATTCTGAATCACCTGAATATATATTAGTGAAAGCAGCAAATGGACAGCTATATAGGGAGCCACTCTCCCATGATATAGCAATAACTGACCCTGTTTCAGGCATGACTCAGAAAAGTAAAATTGTAGTTTCTGCAAAATGTCCAGTAAACCTACTGGGAAGAGATCTTATGCAGATATTTGGCATAGCGGTAGTTCCCACTATGCAGGGTATAGAAGCACAAAGACAAATGGATACTTTTGTGGTGCGACCGGAGGGTGAAACCTTTTACTGGTACAGCCAGGACCTAGTTACTACTGGTCCAGGGACAGTAACCGGAGAACTGATAAATGTAGCCATCAGTAAGGCCCCCTCCCTTGACACTGACCAACAGCATTTGTTACATTGTACTCTATACTACTGTAGCATGCCAGGACCTGATAAAGAATATGAGCAAGAATTGTTCAAAAATCCTACTAACAGATTAGTATTACGAACCTTGTATTGGGATACTGAGGGAAACAGTGTGGTAAGCTGTTCACTACCTCAGGAATTCATGACACTGTACAAATCTAATAGACTACCACATGTCAGCTTGACAAAAAATAAGGATGTGAGATGGGCAGACTTAGGAGAAAAAGTAACAAGGTGGGAAAAACAAACTGATTTAGAATTATCAGAACAGGGAATACAAAAACAGAAATTGAATTGGCTAACACAGACACATCCAGCTGTACACTTACAAACTAGTGAAGACAGCTGATTAGCATTCTTATTAGAAGAAGAAGAAAAAGCCTTGTGTGATATACCAAACATTCTTTGGTCAACAGGTAAATCAGATGTAGGACTTATTCAAACAGCAGGACCAGTAACTATTACACCAAAATCAGCATTTAAACCACAAAAGAGACAATACCCCTTGAGGAAAGATGCAGAGCAAGGAATCAAGCCTATAATAGCAGCATTACTCAAGGAAGGAGTACTGGTAGAATCTCTTGATTCACCATGTAACACCCCTCTATTTCCTGTTAAAAAAGCAAACGGGGAATGGCGGATGGTACAGGATTTACAAGCTGTAAACAATGCAATAATACCCAGAGCACCTACGGTGCCAGACCCACACACCTTGTTGAATGATTTAAAACCACAACAAAAATATTTTACTGTGGTAGATATAAGTAGGGTTGCCAGCTGTCCGGTTTTTGACCGAACTGTCCAGTTTTCAGACAAATTGTCCAGTTAAAAAATTTAAACTCATGAAGTCCGTTTTTTTTTTGTGCCGCCAGAGGAGAGGAGAAAGTAAATGTATCCAGCTCGAACGGGAGTGGTACGATACACTACTAGCTACTACACAACAATGAAATGCTTTTAACTTCAGTATTCCTGGTAGCTACATAGTTTAGACAGTACATACATTAACTTAAGTGGCAGTGATGTAATACAAATGGACAAATTTTATTTTCTGCTATATGGATTGTAGAGATATCACTGGAAGGCAGTACTCCACGGTGGGAAAACGGTATTTTTTTAGCTATCATTATCCTACCAACTACCAAGCAGTGACAAAAGAAATCTTATAGCAAGATTTAAAATGCTTAAGCACTCTGCCAACATTGCCCAGTGTTGCATTGTAGTACACTCAGACTGATTTTAGAACTTCACCATGCAGTGTAATACTGCTAGCAATTAACAAGCCCTGATTTGTATTATCCTCATCTACTATGTTGAACCGTATTCCATGAAACAAATTGTGCATCTTGCTTTTTGGGCACTTGCAGTTACCCAACATTATTTTGCTTTTACTTGATTCTGTCACAAGGGACCACATTGAAAAATAAAACTATCTCTTTGCCATGTTCAGAAAATGGCAAGTGTGCTAGCTGCATGTGATTTCTTTTCCTACGTGCATCTTTCTTAGATCTAGAGGCTTGAGTCATCTTTCATTCAGTCTTATTGCCATTTTACAACTGCATAGCGGTCCAGTCTGCATCTTCGTAAACTTGTATTAGAGCGCATTGTTGTAGGAAGTTACCTGTTTTAACCCGCAACTTTGGCGTGATATAGAAAAACATTAATGAAACTCTTTAAAGTATGTGTGCTTTTCTGAGATTATGACGATACTTTGAAAGTAACATAAAACATGTCACCTGTTAGAAATCCATTCATCCACAACCCCTTTATCCCATTTTTATGTATGTGACATGTAAAGAAAAGAGTGGGAGGTCAGTCGGACCCAGTACAAGATCTTAAGTACTAGCATCTGAAATATCACACTAGGGGCAGTAACACTTAGCTCAATTGACCCCACCCAATACAGGCGCAGCTAAGGACTGAAACTTCCTAATCCGGCACGAAACGGAAAATATGTTACATCTTAACAACTGAGTACCTGTCCCACGCCCCAGTACAAACAGTATTTGACAGAACTTTTAAAATGCAAGGGAATGTTAAGATCATCATTTCTGAATGAGCAGTAAAGTGATGTTATTGACTTAAACGATCTTATGGGGTAAATCAAAACTTACAATTTTTTAATAGCAAAGATAACTGCTTACATTTTTTTGGGATTTTTTTAATCAGATTTACCACCATGTGCACAGGCTGCTAGCTCTTGACCTTTTATCTCCATGGATCATCCATAATTAGGTTTAGGAACATAGAAAATAAATAACTGGATAAAAATGCACCATATTGACACTTTTCATCAATACTGGTACTTACATCTGCAGCAGCCTAGCAGTGCAATTAGTGCCGCCTGTGTTCTTTTCTCCCCTTTAAGTACGGCTTAAGTCATCAAAGTGGGTGGTCCCATCAGCTGATGTCACTGTGATGTCACAAAATAGGTGGGGCATGGGTGGGAGAGGGGGTGGGAATGGGTGGAGTTATGTGTGATGCGAGGGGCGTGACTTTAGTCCAGTTTTAGCCGCAAAGAAACCTGGCAACCCTAGATATAAGCAATGCTTTCTTTTCAATACCTATACATCCTGATAGCCAGTATTGGTTTGCATTTACATTTCAGGGTAAAAGATATACCTATACTCAGCTACCGTAGGGATATTGTGAAAGTCCAACGATATTTGCACAAGAAATGGCAAGCAACCTGGCAGGGTTTACTCCACCAGGAGGTAGTCAGATTCTACTTTATGTAGATGACATCTTGCTAGCAGCCCCCACCCAGCAGCAATGCAGGGATGATACAATAGCATTATTGAAATTTTTAGCAGCACAAGGACACAAAGTAAACAAAAGTAAGTTACAACTTTGGAGAAAACAGGTTAGATACCTAGGATATGTAATAGCCAATGAAGGTAGAATATTAGACGAAGACAGAAAAACAGCGATTTTACAGGCACCCAAACCAGCAACCAAGAAGGAAATGATGTCCTTCTTGGGAACGACTAATTTTTGTCGAAGCTGGATATCAAGCTATGCTTTAGAATCTGCTCCACTGGCTGATTTAATATATAAAACACCAATGGCAGCACAAGATGTATTACAATGGACACCTAAAGCAGAAACAGCTTTCTGCAGGCTAAAACAATTGATAGCTTCATCACAAGTTTTAGGACTTCCAAATTACCACAAAAGATTTTTTCAGACCGTAGATTGTAAGCAGGGATACATGACGTCAGTTTTGATGCAACAGCATGGGGATAAGCAACGCCCCATAGCTTACTATTCATCACAATTAGATCCAGTGGCACGATCATTGCCTCACTGTGTGCAAGCAGTAGTCGCAGCTGCAATGGCAGTACAGGCTTCGGCCTCAGTAGTGTTGTTCCACCCTCTCACATTGAGAGTGCCTCATGCAGTCGCGATAATTTTACTGCAAGAGAAAATAGCATATCTATCTCCTGCTAGACATCTTTCATGTATGACCATACTGCTGAGCCAACCTCATATGGTAATTGAACGTTGTACAACATTAAATCCATCAATGTTACTTCCAACTCCTGTGGATGGCACACCACACAGTTGCCTGCAGGAAATTGAGCAAATAACTTTGCCCAGACAAGACTTTACTGATATGCCCTTGGATGATGCCAAGGTGACATTTTATGTGGACGGTTCATGCAGAAAGGGTCCTACAGGGAAAAATCTAGTAGGGTATGCAGTAGTCACAGATACAGAGATTTTAGAAGCTCAACCCTTACAGCATAACCTGTCTGCTCAAGCAGCAGAACTGATAGCCTTAACACGGGCTTGTACTCTAGCGAAAGATAAATGTGTGAACATATATACTGATAGTCAGTATGCTTTCTCTACAGTGCATGTTTTTGCACAACAATGGAAAAATAGGGGAATGATAACATCTACTGGCAAACCGATTAATCATGCGCAACTTATTTTGAACTTGTTAGATTCCATTCAGTTACCTACTAAGGTAGCTATTTGTAAATGTTTAGCTCATACAAAACAACAGGATGCAATTTCAAAAGGAAATGCAAAAGCTGATGCAGCTGCAAAGCAAGCAGCCTCAGACTCAGAAATTTTACTTTTAACCAAGGAATTACAACCCTCTGAGATTTTAGATTTAGAAATGTTAAAAACGATGCAGACATTAACCACAAAAGCTGAGAAACAAAAATGGGAGAAACGAGGTGCAATCCTCAAAAATGGACTGTATATCTCCAAAGAGAAAAAAAACAATATTGCCGTCTAATTTATTTAGATATCCAGCTTTGTTGAGCCATGGGCAGTGCCATGTCTCAACAGGGGGGATGGTACAGTTAGTAAATCGAATATTCCAAACATACGGATTTATAAATTACACACAAAAATTTTGTGCAGCATGCCATGTCTGTAATAAACATCATGCACAAGGAGCATTCAAACCCAAGCAAGGGAGTTTTCCTATACCACCATATCCGTTCCATACTATCTGTATGGATTTCATAGAACTGAACAAATGTGAAGGAAAAAAATACTGTTTAGTAATTATAGACATGTTTTCCAAATGGGTAGAAGCTTTTCCAACTAAAAATCCGGATGCAGCAACAGTGGCAAAGGCCCTAATAAAAGAAATAATTCCTAGATTTGGCATACCGGAAAGAATCTATAGTGACAATGGGACACATTTTGTGAATCAGACGATTCACCAACTTGGGAGATACTTTGGGATCTCCTTGAAAAATCATTGTGCCTACCACCCACAGTCTGCAGGACTGGTGGAAAGGTACAATGGAATTTTAAAAAATAAATTGAGGAAGTTGATAGGAGATACACAGAAGAATTGGATTTGCTGTTTGCCTTTGGCACTGCTGAGCATGAGAACAGTTCCAAATGTAAAGGGTTTGACCCCCTTTGAAGTGATATTTGGAAGGGCATATTATGTGCCACAGTGGAAAGCTCTCATGCCTGCAGAATTAGAGGCTGACAGCTCATTAGCTAGTTACGTAAAAAAAATGTTAACTAATAAAACTGTTTTGCAGTTGAACTCTTTTTCAGATAAAAAACAGACCAGACCGTTGGAAGCAGTGCTGACCCCGGGGTCCTGGGTTTGGTTGAAGGTCACGAAGAGGAAGAATTGGGCGAGTCCAAAGTGGGAAGGACCGTACCAGGTACTGTTGGCGACGCCTACTGCAGTCAAAGTTGCTGAAAGGTCGTCCTGGGTCCACCTGACGCACTGTAAACCGGTAAAGAATTTTCAGCTTGATAAACATTTTGTGACTGACACACAACAAAGGCAGGATGAGCAAGAGCGAAATGAGTAAAAATACAGATCAACCCCAAAGATATTGTTTAATCATCTTGCTAACTATGCATTTATTGACTATGATTGTGATGACTTTCCTTTTGTTGTGGTTCTTCCTACATATAACCACACAAGTGAAAGTAGAGAAACGTGATGAACTGTCTATAGACTGGCATCCAAACTTTAACACATACCTAGCTATGAAGCGTGTATATGTACAGCCTATGAACATTTCAAATTGCTGGGTTTGTACTGCCATACCAACAGCATATGGAGGACTGTTGATGTCCGCTGTGCCCTTGGGGATAAATGAGACTTGGGAAAATTTGCTTTTTGATACAGGTTCTGTAAGATCACAGGACAAAATTGCATTGTATTTGCCTATTACACAGAGGGGAATTGTATGTTTTTATAAGAATAACACACTCCAAGTGGGTTGGAGTAACTGTAACATAACTATATCTTATAAATGCTATATTAAAGCCAAAGATAAAGGCACTGTTTGTAACGCAAATTATGATTCATATTTGAGCTTAATGCAAACAACATTAAGTGAAGTGCAGAGAAATCCTGTCTTGCATAAACAATTGTCTGTTATAGACAAGAAAATGTTTCATTCAGAATTAACCCGCATCAGTACCAAAGTAGAAAACTGTTATTTTGTTTGTGGGAAAAAAGCATACAAATGGCTACCTGAGAATTGGTCCGGCAGTTGTTTTTTGGGTTATCTGGTTCCAGCTATAAGGCATACTGCAGAATTACCTCTAGGTAAGATATGAAATGTAAGAGATGTAGCCCGAAAACCTGAAGATTCTTTCGGAAAACCTGTAAATCCAATGGGAAAAATCGAAGCTGGTTGGAAGAACCATCATTCCGTGAAAGATAAAGAAAAATTGACTCATATGGACTTGAGTGACAGTGTTATATCCTGGGCTGGGATATTTCCAGCATATGGAGCAGTCAAATCGATCTGAGAGTTGAGAAAACTGTCGAAGCTTCTCGAAATAATGAGTAACGCAACTTTTTCTGCTCTCGAACTAGTGACTGATAAACTGAATGCAATGAAAACTATTGTGCTACAAAATCGAATGGCTCTTGATTAATGATCACCTAGAGGTAATACAGCAGGTATCGGCCATGACTGAACCAGGCCCAAACCCACTGACGAACTTTTTCCAGAATCTATTTGGTGGGTGGGGTTCTATCCTAATGAATATTTTGATTGCTATTTGTGTTGGTCTGCTCCTATTAGGAGCATGTGTCTGTTGTGGGATCCCCTGTATGAAAAGATTAGTCAAAGATTTTGTTGATATATCTGTAACTGAAACTTTGTACCAAGACATTGAATTGAAACTATTGATTCCAGATGAAACTTGTTCCGAAATATAAACTAAATGACTTGCCTAGTTAAAAGTCCTTAAAGGAGAAGGCTAGGAGACGATATAACATTGTTTATGTTTCTGAATAGAATAAAAAGTATTAAAAGGAGGGAAATGTTAGAAAAATATGTATTTGAACATGTATAAAGTGCTAGTTTAAAAGCAAATAGTATATAATGCATTTTATTCTATTTACAATATGGCAATAAGAATGATTTTACATGTAATTGCTTGAAGCTTTGGAGCTGCAGTGTATTTGAACTCTGACCCTGGCAGTAGCCAGCTCAGCAAGCTTATGTTTCTCACTAATGATTATCTGCTGGGTCAGGAAAATTGAATGTATAAAGCATTGAATATTCTTATTCCTTCCTCTGAGATAATTGACCTTGTGAATGTATCAGAGATAAGACACAGCTGCTAAAAGTAAAGTTGCGAGAAGAACAAAGAAGTGTATTGCCAGAGTGAACCGACCATTGTATTCGAGCTAGCCTGAGACCTTGGAAGAGTAACATTTACAGAAAGACATTATAACGAACCAGGTGCTTTGCAAGGCTGTATTATTCCCATGGGAAAACTTTTAAAATGTATAACATCAGCTTTTTCTTATGAATAGAATATTGTAGACCATAGTGATGTAGGTGCCCTGTGACTAACCACGTCAGTAAGGTGGGCACAGCCTGAATGTAAGACTATATAAAATTGTGTATTTCCTGCATCATGTCAGACAAAACTCTGTACTTGCATGTTTTTTTGCCTCCTGGTGTACACTAGTAAACTTTTGCATCTGAGCCTCCTGTGTTGTTATCATTTGTTTTTATTTAACACCTAGTTAGGGTGATGAGAGACAATTCATTTTTGATAACTAGTGATGATAATTTTAAGGGGCATATTGGAACTAGTCCTACATTTATTTTAATAGGAATAAAAATATTAAGGAATTATTAGAAGATGGGAACAGGACAGTACTTAGTATGGAACGAAAGATCAGGAAGGGCACATATAAATGTAGGATGTGCCCACAACGTTCATACAATATGGGAGTAGAAACTTTACAGTTAAAAATATTGACTTCAAAATGCATAGTAAGGGACATTTTAACTGTAATACAGTTGGGGTGTTATATTTGACTGTTTGTCATGTGTGTTCAAGTTACTGTGTTGGGAAAACTAGTAGAGCCCTGTGTAAAAGAATCTATGAACACTTGCATGACATTAAGAGGTGAGACCTAAATAGTGCCTTAGTGAAACACATACAGTCATGTGATGATTTTAATGGGTACAGATTTTTGGTACTGGAAAAAATTGAAAGTGATCCAAGGGGTTGAGTATGGCATAACATAATCAAACAGAAATAGCTAAGTTAGCAACTTAGGTTAAATGCAGCTAGATCCCCAGGTCTGAATGACATGGTAAAATAAGGACTGTGCTCCAAAGACTGCATAATAGGTTGTAAAAACAATTAACTAATTGTACAGTAAAAAGAGATTTAACATTGGTTGGGATGGGGATTAGATAAATATAAAATGTTTATGGATGTTATTTTATGTTCTGATGAAGTCCTGTTTGGGACAAAAGCGCTCAACCATAAAAAGGTGAATTATATAAGTTTTCTGTATCTTTTGTGGAGCTCATTTGATTGTTTGCCAGCTTCTGGATGTTTTTGTCAGTTTCTTAGTTT
This sequence comes from Protopterus annectens, assembly GCF_019279795.1. Lineage (NCBI taxonomy): Eukaryota > Metazoa > Chordata > Ceratodontiformes > Protopteridae > Protopterus > Protopterus annectens. The sequence continues at coordinate 1,608,734,533 of NC_056726.1, read as the reverse complement.
GAATAGTTACTTGGATAGTTTAGATGAATACTGTACATAACAATATAGTTCAGCTAGTGTCTGGTAAAAGACGAGCAACAAAAGCCCTGTCTCCTACAATAGCCACAGCTGCAATATATAAAGGAAACAAACCTGACCTACCAGTTTACAGAACTATTGCCCATGGTAGTATTTTTAGATGGTTTCAAACAATACATATCCAGCAAGCCCCCTCATCTACTGTGCTTATACGTGACAGATTGAATTCCATTAATAATAGACAATAACTGCTGAACTTCAAAAGTTGACCATTAAAACATGGGATCCAGTACAATGACAAAATACACCCCCAGCCTAACACTTGCACACTTGTTATATTCAGTACATGTGAAATATGCCTTTTTTCATTTTCACACTTGTTTATATGGGAAATAATAAGATGGCATAGCTGTCAGAAGTTAAAATTGGGACAAGTGATACTAATGGTTTCCATATGTTCGCCAGGACCCCCCCCCCCCATAGTGCCTTTTTAGGTAAGGTTAGTCTCCATAAATTTCCTAAATAGCTAGTCAAAATCAAGACTATATAAATGTACCACTGTTCAATGCCTAAACAAGAAGTTGCACTCCTTTCAAGCACTTCTAACTTGAAAATATAGATCTCTGTGTAGTTACAGATACATGGTTTCCGAACAGTACAAGCACCTCTACATGTAGGGTTTAAGTGCCTACCATTATTTCCGACCCAACATGGAAAATGACAGCATTATTGAAGGACGTGTGTATGCATTCCTAAGAGACCATTTCACTTTCAGACTCTCAAGCCAGGACAATGACCTTGAATATCCCCAAATCTTTTTTTCATGGAAAGTAGAACTCTAACCGTATCATAGTCAACTATCATACCCCTTACATGTCACCTACTGCCCATGAGGGATATCTAAATAAACTGACATTCCTCCCTATCAGACCTAACACTATTTTCTTAGGAGACTTCAGCTATCCCAAAAAATCACAAAAATTCCTGATACCAGTTGGCATAATGGTTAAGGTCTTCACCTCCCATGCACAAGATAAGAGGTTGTTTGATTCCTATCTTCAACCAATTGTCTGTATGGACATTGTATGTTCTTTCTGTGTCTCTGTGGGGTTCCTCCCACCTCCCAAAAAAACATGTTGAGTGTTTACACCTCAAACTCACCCATTAATGGAGTTGTGGGCAGCAGCATGGACCCTAGATGGTGCCTATAAGAGGGAAGATTTGTATATACCAACCACTTTGGACATTAACTGTGGTGCACAGTATCCTCAAAATACAAAAACATGGATCACAGCCATGCCATGTCATGACTAGCCACTTGTTAGTGTAATCTACAGCTCTAGGTGATTCAGTCATGTTGACTAATTTTACCAAAATAGGTATGGGTATTACTGGTGATAAATATGTTGAGGATCTGGCCTACTATGACCTACGCCAGGGACCCATGCTAATTGTGGGAGGGGTGTATGTGCCTCTATCAGCCAATGTGTGCCTGCCATAGACCCCATAAGCAAAGCAGCACAGGGTCAGGAAGCTACTGGCTGGCCAGTGTCCAGTTGCCCAGCTTAGGTTACTTAGGATTGCTCTGCAGCATGAAAGCTGGAAGTAAAAACAATGAACCTGCCAAACATGAACTAAGAATTGCTACACTCAATGTAGGTTCACTGAGAGGATGCAGCTTGGAAGTGGGTGACATGCTGGTAAGGAGGAGGCTGGACATCATATGTGTCCAGAAGAAAAGATGGAAGGGTGCAGACTCAATTGGTTTGGATCCATAGTCTACTAGTCAGGAAGAAGACAAACTAGAAATGGTGTGGGAACTGCAGTGAGGGAGTGGCTTCAGAAAACAGTGAGAGATGTTATCAGAATTAATGATAGACTCATGGCAATCAGAGTCCAATGTAAGGAGAGGGTACTATTCAAATATTAGCATATGTCCCACAGTAGGGTTGTAAAAGTGAGGAAAAGAGTCCATTCAGTCACCAGTTGGAGGACCTAGGTAAATCTGGACAACATGAGTTGGTGTTTTTTATAATGGGTGACCTGAATATATATATCAGGACAGGCAGAACAGGATATGAGGACTGCTTTGATCCATGTGGGTGGAGCAACAGGAACAAAGAAGGAGAGGCCATTCTAGACTTCTGTCTGGCAAATAGCTTGAAAGTGGTTAACTCATGTTTCAGCAAGACAGACAGTCACAAGCTCATGTACAATGTGCAACTCATGTAGACTTTCTCCTAGAAAGGACAGTGGGGTAGAATCAGTAAGTGCAAATCATCCCCAGTAAAACAGTGGGACCACAGCATAAGCCACTAATTGCCACAATCTGCTGCAAGCTGTGGTCAGAGAAGGCTGTAGGTCAACAGAGATCAGACTGAAGTACTAGAAATTAACTGGAGAGTAAACAGAAAAGTTCAAGCAATAACTCAGAGTTTTAGCACCTCAGGAAGAAGAGGCAATAGGTGGAGCTGAAAAAATGTGACAGCACTTCAAAACAGCATGTGTAAAGACTACAGAACATATATGCAGCTGAGCAGGGTATGGAAAGCTGGTGGTGAAATACAGACATCCAAGAAGTCATCAAAAGAAAGAAAAAGTGCAGGAAAAGGTGAGAGGTAAAAAAGACAGAGCAGGCTAGAAAGGAATACTAACGGGCTAACAACGAAGCTAAGAGAGGAGTTGCAATAGCAAAGAACAAGGCATCACAGGTACTCTATCAAGCGACTTAGTAAATGACACAAAGAAATTCTATCAGGTTGCAAGGCGAATACAGACAAATGAAGATAGATACCCTTCATAAGGGACATACCTCTCAACTTCACAGGTTTTCACAGAAATGTCCAAATTTTTGCCTCATATTTTTTGTTTGCTCCTCATAAAATATGTGGTTTTCTGACAAATCACAGAGGACTGTAGTCACTGAATAATGACAGACATTTGAGTTTTAGACTTCATATTCTTTGAAAGATTCGTGCTGTTGCAAAACATATTATTTTTAACAACTTTTTAAGTAAATAAGAGCAATATTTAAAATCTGTCCCTATTTTTGGGCCTTGGTCCCTCCATTATTTTGGGCTTTGTCTAGATTTCTTGAGCTAAGAGATTGAGACATATGATAAGGGATGCCAGCAACAACCTGCTCACCAGCCCTCAGGACATCAAGGGCAGATGGAAAGAGCACTTCCATCAGCTTCTGAATGAAGATAACCCCTCAGAAGCTGTTTTGCCCCAGACACAGCACACAATGAAAGACTAGGAGGAGAGTCCATCTTAGAAGAAGTAAGATAACACTGAGGAAAATGAAGTCAGGAAAACCAGAGGCTCAGATGAGGTCACAGCAGAGGGTACTCATAACAGTATGGAGAGAAAGGCGTATGCCAGATGACTGAAGAATAAGTATACTAGTGCTAGTGTATACGAACAAAGGGGACATTCACCACTGTAGGAATGCTTAAGGAGAAATGAATTCAAACCAAGAGATGAAAGGCTAATATTGGCATACCAAAATAGTGGGCTACATACGCACACGGGTTTACAAAGTCCATTGAACATGTAGGAGAAACAGACAAATATAGGTTTTGTAAAACCGAACTGGAAACAGTTGCACACCTCATTGCTGGTTGTGACATACTAATGGCAGAAGGACTGTATACTGAAAGGCATGATAATGTGGCAAGACTGTTGCACTGGGGATTGAGCAAACATTATGGTACTGAAGCGGCTGAAAAACACTGGAAAAATAAGCCACAAAGCATCATAGAAAATTATTACGTCTACATTACATGGAATCATCTATTACCAACAGTTTCAAAAGATAGATGCTAGAAAACCGAATATAGTGGTCCAAGAAAAGAAGACAAAAGTAGCATTGATCATTGAAATCACCACATCCAGTGACAACAGTGTCCTGTGTACAGAGACACAAACTCATAAAATATCAGGATTTGCAAGTAGAAATGAGAGCGATGTGGAAGAAAGATACCCACATAGTTCCAATACTAGTAGGAGCAATGGGTCTTATAAAAAAGAGTCTACAATCCTATTTAAATACGCTACCAATTTATGTAACTCCATACAAAGTGCAGGAGTCATTACTGGGCACATTGAGTGTGCTGCGAAGAGCACTTTTGGCTGACATCAAAGAGTGAAACAATACTAATTCCATGAACTTTAAACATACTTTGACGTAGGAATGGGGTCCTTTCCTGCCATAGTATTAGAAACCCAAAAGACATGGAGAAATCAGATTGTATGAAAGATCTGGGGAGGGTGACTGATAAATGAATATGAATAGCGGTAGAAATTAAGATCAAAAATGAGCAGTTCAGATTCAGATCAGGATGCCTCACAAGTGTCCCGAAGATTGCAGTGAGGCAGATGGTTGAGGAGAAGTTAGAGATGACAAAAGAGTCCAATTGGTCATTTCTAGACTTGGAAAACAAAATTCTAAAGACAACCACAAAGCATTCTATAGCTATGTCAAGAATCTCAATGGCAACACTCAGATCCGCTCTGAGTCAAAGCACAATGGCACTAAATATACAGACCCAATTGATATTGCCAACATCCTGGCAGATAGGTTCAGTGCTAACTTTACCCCCCTCTCACCCCCTAAAGAGCCCATCTCTATACCGGAAGAATGCAAAGTTCCTGTAATCATGGCTGCACAGGTAAAAACCACACTCTCCAAAGCCAAGAACACAGCATCCATGGGACCAGACAACATCCCAGGCTGCGTTCTACATGAACTACAGAATGAACTGGCACCCCACCTAAGTACCATGTTCAATCATAGCCTCACCTCACGCTTTTTGCCTGCTGAACAACGCACAGTGACGGTTATCCCACTCCACAAGGGGGGGAGCCATCACGGATCCTGGGAACTACTGCCCCATTAGCCTGACGAGCCTGGTCTGCAAGGCCATGGAATGTATCATCATGGAACTTATAAACAAAGACATTGGTAATCTCCAAACTCTGGACCCCACCCAGTTCAGGTTTGTAAAAGGCAGATCATGTCTCCTAAACTTGATAGACTTCTTTGAAGCAGTCACCAAAGCCGTAGACAAGGGTAAGCTGGTTCACACAGCCTATCTAGATCTTGGCAAGGCTTTCGACACCATCCCCCACTCTTGATTTATAGATAAACTCACTAAACTAGGTATAAATCCCTATGTCACAAGATGGGTTGCCAACTGTCTCACTGACAGAACCCACACTGTGAAAGTAGCAGACTCCAAATCCGACTTCAGACCACTGACAAGTGGAGTACCACAGGGTTCAGTCCTGGGTCCTCTCCTGTTTGGTGTCTACTTCTCTGAAGTACAAGCTAACAAAGAAGGTCTTTGGCTAATGAAGGTTGCAGATGACTGCAAACTAGGAGCCATAATCAAAACTCCTAACGATGTGGACATCCTACAAAAGGGCCTCACTGAGACAGATGCCTGGTGTCAAAGCCATGGCCTCAAGCTCAGTGCCAAAAAGTGCATTGTCATCCCCTTTCATAAAAACTCTGTACCCATGAACTACAACATAGGCGGTAGTATACTTAACACTGAAAGTGTGATGAGACCATGGGACACAGGTGGACAGTAGTCTCTCCTTTGATAATCACATTGTCACAGTAGTCAGAAAATCCTTCTACATGGCACACCTCATCACAAAAGGTTTCTCATTCAGAAAAAAAAGAGATCATTGTTCCCCTCTACTCATCACTCATTAGACCCATTATAGAGTACAATGCCCCTTTTGGTATGTACCTCACAAGACATCTACAACAACTGGAAAGGCTGCAGAAATACCTCACAAAGAGGATTACTGGCCTCAAACAGATGCCCTACGCAGACCGTCTCAAAAAACTCCAGCTTTACTCCATTGCATATCGCCTACTCAGAAGTGATCTCTGCCTAACATACAAAGCTATGGCAAACCCAGAGCTGTTGGACATGCTCCACTTAAAGAAATCACAATCCCTCCGAGCTACACGCTCTAGGGATCTAACCTTGCCACCACAATAAACAGAACATGCTGGAGGGATAGATTCCTGTCCCAGAGACTTCCCATACTCTGGAATAAACTACCTATCTATATCAAACAAAGCTCCTCATTAGCACTCTTCAAGAAAAATCTTGATGATTGGATGGGAAATAGGAAATTCACCCCGGGGATCACCTCTGTGGCTCTGCTCGACAGTGGCACAGGAAAATAATTTTCTTGGGCGGCAAAAGCCAGGGTACCTTTTTGGCTGGGCTTGTATAGGCCCCAGGACTGATAGCCTAGTATCTACCTATGAACCTATGAACCTATATGACAAGGTCCAAAGAAAGTTGTTTTGTGAAGTCTTGCAATGGTTCAAAGTCCCAAAGACATTGGTAGAATTAATGCAGGCTATGTAAAAATACTCAATGAATCAAGTACAAACAGTGTTCTGCCTCACAGAGGGGTTCCGAGTGGGAGTGGGTGTACACCAGGGTTCAGCTCTGAGCCCACTGCTGCTCTTACTGGTGATGGACTACATTAGCAAGCAGGTTGGAGGGGACAGGTCAACAAAGTTGATGAATCCAGATGATGTGGCTTTACAGGCAGCAAAAGACAGAGGAATGGAATTCAAAACTGAAAGCACATGTGCTGAAAATGAGAACAGATCACAGTAGGTTAGACAGTTGTAATGTCAGCAAATGGGGGAAATCAGAAGGTGAGACGTTTGATAGAAGAGAAAGTAGTGGAATAAGTTAACAGATACAAGTATCTGGGAGGGTGGTTGAGGAGAAGGGAAGTCTGAATGCGGAGGTCAAAGCTAGAATCAGAGGGGCTGCAGCCAACTGGTACAGGAGCTGAAAAGCAAGGTGTGTAAAACATTGGTGTGACCAGTACTACTGTATGGTAAAAAAACTTGGACAGTAAAATCAGAGCAGTCGAGGTAGGTGGAGGTCAAAGAGATGAAGTGCCTGAGATAGATGGCAAGATGCACACTGTGGGACATATGGAGAAATGAAGACATCAGACTAGAAACTAAAGTAGATCCAATTACAGACAAGGTCAAAAAGAACAGATCACAGTAGGTTAGGTATATGTGCAGAAAAGCAGAAGATAATCTGGTGAAAAAGATTGGAAGATACAGGAAGAAACAAGAGGAAACAAGGCTGTCCAGCAAAGAGGAAGATGGAGTGCATGAGAGAAGAACTGTGACAGTCAAGCATGAGTGTTGAAAATGGTAGGAGAGTGGCATTGAATAGAGAGAGATGGCAACAACTGGCATGACATCCCAACTCCATGTTAGAAAATAGGAAAAAAGGGGGTTGATGATGATGACAATGATGATGATGCCTGGAATTCATTAATGCTTGCTGCCTAGACCAAATAGTTCAATTCCCAACTAGGGGTTCAAAAATATTTTTCCTGATTTCCACTAATATTGCTACCCTATGCTCAACACCTACAGTTATCACATCTCTGGTCAAATCTTACCACCTTTTGGTAACACTCATTATGAGGGTAAGACCAGACTTTCTGCAAAACTATGCTGTCTTTATAGACTACTCAGAGGCAAATCTAATCCATCTAACTGATGGCCTGATAAATTTTATGTGCCCTACATACCTCATTGACCCCATCTCACATGCTGCCACATTTGTGGATAATCCCTATGTTCACCTATAAGCATGCATCAATACTTCTGTCCTCATATGACACAAATACAATGCCAAATTCAAGAGTAAACCTGTATAGTGGAACCCAAGTATAAACAAACTATACTATAAGAGGAAGAACTTCATAGCCTATAAAAGAAAACTTGATAAACCATCATCCAGAGATGAAATCAGAAAAATCAACAAAGAACTCTGAAGCAAAATCAAATTCTCCAAAACTATGTCCAAGTTGAGAATTATTACCTCTCATAGTCTCATAGGCTCACAATTAAGTACTATGCTAGCTGACCTTGGGGGCCATTTTAAGCCTAGTCAGTTTCCTTCAAAGGTAAAAATCAAACCATGTACCTTGTGTTTGTGAGGTAAACACCTTAACTATTATGCAAACCCAAAAAAGTGGCCCATTCTCATACCTGGAGTCGAACCCAGGTCACCTGGGTGAAAACCAAGTATCCTAACCACTAGAATCTGTTAAGGTCAACCACAAATTGTTCTTCAGCTATGTCAGAAACCTTAGAAGTATTGCCCAATGCAAACATACAGCAGACAAATTCAGCTCTAACTTTACTACCCCATCTCACCCTAACTTTCTCCGTCTTATTAGAATTCCCACACCACCTCCTCTGATTACCTCTGAGCAGGTCCAGAGTGCTCTCTCGAAGGCCAAAAATATTTGCTTTAAAGGTACTGTTAACGTACTAGGCTGCCTTCCTGTCAGCACCAGACGCTGTCTGGGAGACTTGCTTTTAAGCCTTTTTAAACTCAGGCTCTCCACTGGATTCAAGCCAGATGAATTGACAATTATGGTAGCCATCTTGCTCCATAAGGGGGTCATCCATTACTGATCTGCGAAACAACATATAAGCCTCACCAGCCTTATCTGCAAAGCAATGGAACATATCATTATGGAACTTATTAGCAAGGACATAGGCAGTCTTCAAGCCCTGGACCCAAGCCAATTTGGATTTTTTAGAGGCAGATCCTGTCTCCAAAATATTGTAGGTTTCTTTGAACATGTAACTGTGGCATTAAACTTAGGCAAATCTATTCACACTACCTACCTGCGCCTGTCCAAGGCCTTTCATACTATCCCACATTCTGGAATTATTAACAAGATAAATAACTACTAAAATGGTGCCGTGCGAGCCAAATCAAGATAAAATAATAACACTCACAATCTGAGGGCTATAAGAAGTCCCACCTTTATTGAATATAAAATGTATTAAGCGGTTTTATCACTACAACCTGGGACTTCATCAGAATACAATTAAACCATATACAAATACCATTTAAATATCCCTCCTCTTCCTAAGATAAGATAATAACCAGCCAATCACTACCCTTCAAAATTACGTCAGTAAATACTCCAGCTAGAACTTCAACTGAATAATAAAACATGACTATATTAACAAATATATGCATAAATCTATGAAATAAAAATCCTTATTTATACCAACTGTTAAAAATCCATAAAAAAGAAATATATATATAAAAAATCTAAACAAACATATAAAAATATGAAATTGTTGCAACACATGAATACACTAAAAAAAAACTTCTCCATTTACTTTTAGAGATTTGAATGTTAGGTAGACTGTAGTTTACTATTCTAAACACATTTATATTTTATTGGCCCTTTCATACAACATGGAGAAATAGAGATGGCATCTTTTAAACCAGGGGGGAACATAGCAGCCAAACTGAATTGCCAATCTGTCTCTTTATTCCTTAAGGTATTCTTCCAATCACCCCCTCCTCGGGTTAAATTTGATACCCTCCAATATACCAAATGTAAATTTTATGAAGCTTCTACACACCAAACAGTGCTTATATAAAGCACTATTCTGTTTTTTTATTCTTAATATCATTTAAATGTTTGTAAATCATGTTTCTAAGGGCATGCTCAGTTTTACCCACATAAAACCCCCCACGTCACACATAGGGTCAAATAGACCACCTTCCTAGTTGCACAGTCACCCTTCTTAAATGTTATCCTATTCCTAAGTCTATTCTCAAAAATAATATCAGTTTATTAATATATCCATACTGACTACAGGTTCCACAAGATCTAGTACCATGAATATAATCTTCCATCAAATTGATCTAAGTCTAAAGTAATTTTTTGAAATAAGCACCGATTTTGTTAATAAACAATGGCGCCTCACCCACCTTTTCATAAATATCAGGGTTGACTCTAAAAATATTCCAATTCTTTTTAAACACCTTCTTGATTTCTCCTGATAAATGATTATGTTGTAATACACAAGCTCTGTCATACTTGGTCTTAATTTGTGACTCCATATTTTGGTCTTTATCTAACCCTATACCTAATAAGGACTTATACTTGTTTCCCCATTTTTGATACACATCCACCAATATTTGATCTACCCACCTCTTCGGATACCCCCTCTTGCAAAACATCCCCACCTACCTTTTTTAATTATACCTTTACATCCTCTGAATAGAATGTCACTCGGGCAACCCGTATGGCTTGCTCTATAATAATGCTCTTTTTTGTGCTTTTGGATGACTACTATTAAAACATAAGTAGGAATTACAGAAGGTATCCTTACAGTAGATCTTACATTTAAACACATCATTGAAATGGGAAACAAAAGTGTCTAAATAACTGATCCCAGATTTATTATAGTTATAAGTAAATTCCAAAAACTGGGTGGTATTCCCCAAATATTGTACAAATTCATGAATGTCCTCAGCTCTGCTCTTCCACAAAATGAAAATGTCATTAAAAAATCTGGTGTAAAGTTGCACATTATTCCAGTAGGGGCAATGGAAAAGGTATCTATTTTCCCACCCAAGTAATACCGTGTTGGCATAAACAGGGGCACACTCTGCCCCCATTGCCACACCTTTTACCTGTTGGAAGAATTCCCCCTCGAAAAACACAAAATTATTTTCCAAAATGATGGCCATAAATGCACACACAAGGGTGATTTGATCGTGGAATAAATTGGAACATAAAAATAAGATTTCCTCAAACAATTCTAATCCCTCCTCCTTTGGGATTACAGAAAACAAATCCTTGATATCTGTGATAAGAAATATGAGATCCTTATTCCAGGCATCATTCTTCAATTGTCCCAATAAATCCCAAGAGTCTTTAATCAGGTGGGACGTGTTCTCCACCAAAGGTTGAACCCATGAATCCACTACAACCAAGAGTGGGTAAGTCTTAGGCCCACTTGCTGCCTCTATTGGTCGGGTTTAAATGATGCCATCTCTATTTCCCCGATGTTGTATGAAAGGACCAATAAAATATAAATGTGTTTGGAATAGTAAACTACAGTCTACCTAACATTCAAATCTCTAAAAGTAAATGGAGACGTTTCTTTTTTTTAATGTATTCATGTGTTGTAACAATTTCCTATTTTTATACATTTTTTTAGATTTTTTATCTATATATTTTTTTCATGGATTTTAACAGTTGTTGGTACAAACAAGGATTTATCTTGCATACATTTACATATATTTGTTAATATAATCATGTTTTATTATTCAGTTGAAGTCCTAGCTGGAGTATCTACTGAAATCATTTTGAAGGATAGTGAGTGGCTGGTTCTGATCTTCTCCTAGGAAGAGGTGGGTATTTAAATGGTGTTTGTATATGGTTTAATGGTATTCTGATGAAGTCCCAGGTTGTAGGGATGAAAGCACTTTATACTTTTTATGTTCAATGAAGGCGGGTCTTCTTATAGCCCTCCAATTGTGTGTTTTATTATTTTATCTTAATTTGGCTTGCACGGCACCATTTTAGTGCTTGTATGCTTTTTGGTGGCCAAAGGCTTTATGGATACCCTAGACCAAGTTGGTCTGTCCACTGAGGAGTGGGCTGGTTCAGAATTAGCCCTGTTGAAGAAAGAGGTATCCATTCTAAAAGGGGAGCTCACCAGACATATTGACATGCTTATGCAGAGAGATATTAATGCCAGTGGTCAATATAGAGCTCCTTTTGGTTGTTTTTCTCAATCGCTGGGCCATGAAGGATCTCTGGACAGTTGCCATGGTGATTCAAATCCAATTGGTTCCCCCAGTCAGCTGATCACTGACTCCATTGTGCAGCAAGGAGGAAATACTAATGGAGGAGAAAAATGCTGTAATGGAGTTACAGCATCAACGAGTCACAGTGGGTATTGTATTCCTGGTCAGTTAAACACCAAACAAGCTAAAAGGAAAAATAATAACAACGGAATTTTGGGTACTGTGGGAGCTTGTGCTTCAGTTAATAGATTTAATACTGGACAGTCATGTGAAAATATACAAGCATCCAACAGTGAGACTAATGCCATTTTAAATAATGACTATTCAGATTCTAGATTACTTGGTCTTTTAACTAAGGGTTTTTGCTTCTCAGGGACTCAGGAACATGAAATAGTTAAGCAGAATGAAGTGTCTGTTGGGGTAGATAGTGGGACATTTGATTCCTTGAAAAATATGATTTGTTTTTTTGAAAAAAGACTGTTTAAGTAGAAAACTTTGCAAATTGACATATATTTAAATGAATGCATATCTTTGAAGGTTGTACTGTAAGGTTTATGTATTTATAAGTTTCTAATTGGAATTTTTTATACTGATGAAATTGTGCAAGAATTTGTGAATTTTTTTGATGATGTTGGTATGGACCTTATTAAAAAAAACTGTACACTATGATGAGAAACAAAGAGATTCTATTTGTCAGGAGGTAAGTAGACTGGATTCTAGAATTAGACAGGATTTGCTCTTTAATGACTATCAGGGTATGTATTTTAAAATATTGGAAAAATGGAAAGAAGGTGTAATTCCTTGTTCTATAAAAAGAAACACAAATTAGAGAGGGATTTAAAACAATACAAAAATTGCCAAGGCTACCCAGTGGAATGCTTGGTGAAGACTGTCCACCAGGATAGGTATTACCGTGGGACATCTAGCTATAGTGAGATACTGAGAGATGGACATTTAGGCGGGGGTAATGAACATGGGGCCATTCAAAGGATGAGAGATGAACAGGATTTTCAGCAAGAGAGACACTCAGAAAGATTAGCCCACAGGTATACAGAGAAGAGGGAATACCATACCAGATATTACCTGCAGCCACCCAAGGAAAATTTCCACAAGGGGAGGGGCAACTACAGGGATTAATTATTCATAGTAATAATATAGTATACGCATCCAATGGTGTCTCCATTTATAGTTACACAGACAGGGTTATTTCCCCTGAGTATTTTAGTCTGCTATCCAAAGGTGTAAAGTTTATTCCAGAAAGAAAGTGAAATGTGGTAGATAGTATTATGGAATTAAAACTGTATATGAGGAAATTGAATTATGGTATCATATTTTTCATGCAGAAATAACATCAAATAGAGGGGTACAGGGAAAGGAATCTCATACCCAAGAAGAAAAGTACTTTTAATCCACTCCTACATCCACTTTTGGATGTTTTTGAAAAGGTGGTGATGGAAGATATTTATAAGATCTATCAAAATGAGAATAAGACAAATTGGAATCTTACTAAGGAAGAATATAGACTTCTTCGTGAATTAAGAGCTGATTCCACAATACCTATTATGACTCCTGATAAGACAGGGGGAATAGTGATTTTTAAGGCTAATGATTATTCTAATGCAATGCAGAGATTATTGTTTGATGACAGGACTTATTTGGTGGTATCCAGAAAGATTAATATTGCCTACTCCTGTATTGATTCCTATTTAGAAGATTATGTGGTTAACCAGAGAATTAGTGGGGAGTTGTATGACTTCCTGTATAGGAAGGGCCCTACCATTCCTGTATTTTTGGTATTCCGAAAATCCATCAAAACATGGAAAAGCCCCCTTTTCGACCAATAGTGCCAGCCAGTGGGTCTAAAACTCACTCACTGGTGGTCGTAGTGGATTCATGGGTTCAACCTTTGGTGGAGAACACACCACACTTGGTTAAAGACTCTTGTAATTTTTGGGGACAATTGAAAAATTATATCTAGAATAAGGACCTCATATTTCTTGCCATAGATATCAAGGATTTGTTTTCCATAATCCGAAAGGAGAAGAGATTAGAATTGTTTGAGGAAACCTTATTTTTATCCCCTTGTGTGTGAATTTATGGCCATCATTTTGGAAAACAATTTTGTGTGTTTTGAGGGGGAATTCTTCCAACAGGTAAAAGGTGTGGCAATGGGTGCGGCGTGTGCCCCTGTTTATGCCAACACTGTATGACTTGGTTGGGAGAATAGATACCTTTTCCATTGCCCCTACTGGACTAATATGCAACTTTACACCAGATTTTTGGATGACATTTTCATCTTGTGGAAGGACAGAGCTGAGGACATTTATGAATTTGTACAATATTTGGGGAATACCACTCAGTTTTTGGAATTTACATGTAACTATGATAAATCTGGGCTCAATTATTTAGGCACTTTTATTTCCCATTTCAATGATGGGTTTAAATCTAGGATTTACCATAAGGATACCTTCTATAATTTCTACTTACATTTTAATAGTAGCCATCCAAAAGCACAAAAAAGAGCATTATTAAAGGGCAAGCCATATAGGTTGCCTGAATGACAGCCCATTTAGAGGATGTAAAAATAAAATTAGAAAACATACATGGGATGTTTTAAAAGAGGGGGTATCCAAAGAGGTGGGTAGATAAAATATTGGAGGGTGTGTATCAAAAATGGGGAAAACAGTATAAGCCGTTATTAGGTATAGAGTTATATAAAGACCAAAATATGGAGTCACAAATTAAGACCACGTATGAGAGAGCTTGTGTATTTCAGCATAATCATTTGTCAGGAGAAATCAAGAAGGTGTTTAAAAAGAATTGGAATATTTTAGAGTCGACCCTAATATTTATGAAAAGGTGGGTGAGGGGCGTTTATTAACAAAATGGGTGCTAATTTCAAAAAATTACTTGAGAGTAAGATCAATTTGATGGAAGATTCTATTCATGGTTCTAGATCATATGGAGCCTGTTGTCAGTGTAGATATATTAATAAACAAACTGATATTATTTTCGAGAATAAACTTAGGAATTGGATAACATTTCAGAAGGGTAATTGTGCAACTAGCAAGGTGGTCTATTTGGCCCTATGTGTGACTTGCAGGGGTTTTTATGTGGGTAAAACTGAGGGTGCCCCTAGAAACAAGATTTATGAACATTTAAATGATATTAAGAATAAAAAACAGAATAGTGTTTTATATAAGCATTCTTTGGTGTGTAGAGACTTCATGAAATTTACATTTGGTGAATTGGAGGGTATCAAGTTTAACCCGAGGGAGGGTGATTGGAAGAATTCCCTAAGGAAGAAGGAGACAGAGTGGCAATTCAAGTTGGCTGCTGCGTTCCTCTGGGTTTAAATGATCCCATCTCTATTTCCCCAATGTTGTATGAAAGGGGCAATAAAATATAAATGTGTTTGAAATAGTAAACTACAGTCGACCTAACATTCAAATCTCTAAAAGTGAATGGAGAAGTTTATTTTTTTATGTATTATATGTTGTAACAGTTTCATATTTTTATACATTTGTTTAGATTTTATATATATATATATGTATGTGTGTGTATATATATATATATATATATATATATATATATATATATATATATATATACATACACACACACACATCTATATATATATATATATATATATATATATATATATTTTTTTTTTTTTTTCCCCCATGGATTTTAACAATTGTTGGTACAAATAAGGATTTTTATTACATTTTTTAATATAATCATGTTTTATTATTCAACTGAAGTTCTAGCTGGAGTACTGACATCATTCTGAAGGGTAGTGATTAGCTGGTTATGATCCTAGCCTAGGGAGAGGAGTGGTATTTAAATGGTATTTTTATATGGTTTAATTGTATTCTGATGAAGTTCCAGGTTGTCGGGATGAAAGCGCTTAATACTTTTTATGTTCAATAAAGGCTAATCTTCTTATAGCCTTCAGATTGTGTATTTTATTATTAAAAAGTTAATCAAACTAAATGTAAACCCTCTATGTTACCCACTGGATAGCTAACTGGCTAACTGACACAATCCAGTCTATTAGCACAAAAGGCATTCTATCTTCTAAAAGAGTAGTTAATAGTGTTGTTCCCTAGAAATCAGTCCTAAGACCACTTCTACATAGATTCATAGATTGTTACTAGGCTAATGACCTTGGGGGCTTTCTAAGCCTAGACAAATTTTTTCCCAAAACAATAATGATGTTCTGTATCCAAATAGGACATTGTGGGCCAGGCATTTATAAGCTTCTCCTGTCCATAAGGGACATGGGTGCCATGTCCAGTGTAAATTCTCTATTCCACATCTACTGGTCTAAGTTGCACTTAAACTGGGTATTGGATGAACTCAGCTTCATAGATTCATTCATTATAGGCCTATGGCTGACCAAGTTTGCAGATGACTGCAAACCTGGATCTTTCATTAACTCCCTATCTGACTTCCAAGTTCATCAAGAGGAACTAACATGCATCAATAAGAGGTGCTGGGATCATGGTCTAAAATAATATTTCAAGAAATGCCTTATGTCCTTAGGAAAAACTTGACACTCATGTACCTATCACATAGATAACACCCCTCTGAAAATTAACTCAGCCATTAGGGATCTAGACACTTTCATTAACAAAGAACGATCCTTTGATGGCTAGCTAGCCACTACAGCTAGAAAATCCTTTAACCCTCCCAGACTAATCACTAGGCATTTTTTTCCAGATCAAAGGAAGTTACCACTCCTTTCTAATCTTCCCTCATCAAGCCCATAATAAAGCATAGCACTCCTCTGTTATGTACCTACCTAAACATATGATCCAGCTTGAGAGAGTGCAGTGTTTCCTCACTATGTTAATCAAATGTACATCTTCCTTGAGCTACCAGTCCACCTTAAAGTGTTCTTTCTCTACCTCTTTCTCTTTCTTCTGTGTCCTACAGACTGTTTGACAGGTGACCTCTGCCTAGCTTACAGATCCTTGAAAAATCCATTCCTCTGTGACCTTCTGCATATCTGCAAAAATAACACTACCCTCAAAATCCACTCAAGATATCTTAAATTCCACCAAAACATATTCAGGACCTGCTGCTGAGATAGATATATATCCCAGAGAATCCTTCTTTTATGGAATCACTTTCCTTTGGATATAAAACAAAGTGGCTTACTGACCCTTTAAAAGGATAACCAGGATGAATGGATGGGCAATCATAAATGCACTCCAGGTCTGGCCCCCTCAAGCCTTAATTGGAAGGGGTCAAAACTAGGTATAAATTAGTCCTGTCAGTGTGTACCTATGATTTGGGAGTATTTTGGCTAAGCTACTAATTTTCCTCTGGATCACCATCCCAGTATTGACCTATAAATCTATATGAGCCTATGAATAATGAAAAACACATTCGATACAAACTCAGTCAAGCATCTGCTTAAAATGGCAAGTTAAAGTCTGTAAATATAGTGGTAGATTGAGTGTCTAACTGCATTTAACTATTATTCCACCTCATTGCCACAGTAATGTGTATGAATTATTAGCTTAAAATTCCATAAAAAGTTAGGCCCACCCAAAACAATAAAACATCAGCTCTCAGGCTTCATGACATCAGTGCATGTTATGGCTGCCGTCAATGTTTATCTTCAACTATGTGTACCCAGACTTCTAGTTCAGAACTTAAATTTGTCACCCATTTCTTGAGCTTCCCAGCCATTAGAAGATGTCTAAACAATGATAAGGTCAAAAAAGCTGAGATTCAGCAATGTTAGTATTTGTATTAATAACAGTAACTACCAAATGAGAATTGACATGCATCTCCCTTAGATCAGTAAACTGAACATAGTACTAATACCTGCATAATATTTTGCTCATTTCCATGTGCCCTCCCATATTCCTCACCATTCTTCCTGCCCTATTCACATTAGTAAGAAACTTACAGGTTTCAAAACCCACAGTCCAGTTAGCTACAAGCCTGCCCAAAGAGACATAATGGCTTGTCTCATAGGTAATTTATATTAGAGTGGAAAAAAATCACAAAACAGAGTTAAGAAGAATTACACTAACAAGACAGTGTTCTACACTCAAACCTATGTAAATACTACAGTTGTGGTATGCTCAACTTCTTCTGACAGCAAACACATTTTTAGGTGAAAATAAAATAACAGAGGAAGATTCTTACTGTACGGATTATAAAGATGAAACTGGCTGATGGTCAAATGATCCTAAATATCTTCAACTGGAAGTTCTCTATGGCTGTCTCCTCTGCTGTTCTTCTGTATAAGATTGACCCCTATTGTTCAGTAAGTGTGCTGTCAACCATTACGTCTTGCCTATGTTCGGCTCTCTTTCACACTCTCTCTGTTAGAACTGGCAGGAATTTCACAAGTAGTAAAATAATGAACATACAACGAATAAAACTATGAATAAAACTATGAAGAAACCAAGGTAGTCGACTTGTCTGGTACGATTGTTTATTAATATAACTGAAAACTTAAAACTTAGGCAAGTTGCAAAACGTAATAATTCCAAAACATTATTACGTTTTGTAACTTGCCTACGTTTTAAGTTTTCAGTTATATTAATAAACAGTCGTACCAGACAAGTCAACTGCCTTGGTTTCTTCATAGGAATTTCACAAGACCTGGCTTGTTACTGCAGTTCAGACTGTATGTGTGTGCATGTGTGGGGCGGGGGGATTGCAGGTGGGGGGGGGGGCAAGAGATTTAACACCTCTGCCAGGCCAACTAGAACTATTTAATTAGCCAGATCTCAAATTAAAACAATGACTGATTGCTACAAGGTGATTTAAGTTCAGTGGTTGCTGTAATACTTGGCTGAGGGGGAATTGTATCATTGAATCAACTAGAGACTTCACCAGAAACAAAAAAAAAAAAAACTAAAATTATAAAAGTAATGCCAGTATTTATGAAAAATGGCAGTAGCTTACAGAGAGGTACAGTCAGAAAGGGGGGACACCAGTATAGCAATTAATCTGTTTGGGAATGCCAGAATACCAAAAACAAGGTGAAGCAAAGGTGGGGTGGCAACAAGTATATATATCTATATGTATATATGTGTATATATATATATATATATATATATATATATATATATATATATATATATATAATTTTAAATAGAAGGCACTTAATTGTGAATACTTCAATGCAGGCTACACAAACAACTTAGATTTTGGTCTGTATGCATACATTATATTGAATTATGAGTTAAGAAATATTTCAGTGAGGATACTGGACTCATGGAAATTCTCTTTCCTGACTACCTTGCTCATTTGAGAACACAAAGGAAGAATGAAATCTAATAAGATTAATGAGCAGGGTTCAAACAGTTAGTGTCTGCATTTTAAAGAGTGCATTTTTCACAGTTAGAATATGGCATACTAATATTTGTCTATCACAAAAATATTGCAACAATGTAAACTATTTCCAACAAAATGTCACTTCATGAATACCTCTCCTCACCTAGAACATCATTATATCACACTGTCTTCAAAACAAAATGGCTCCCAGTTCTAGGAAGAACAAACCTTTTCCTAGCCTCTCTACTTCATAAACCCACTTAACCACTTGCCATGAGAAGCATTGCAGCCACTTTCACTTAAAGCCTCCTCAGGAACGAATCCACATCAGACACCGCAATCCATATCCCGCAATAAGGCTCCTTTGATACAACCACAACACTTTTGTTTTACCACAACTCAAGTAATTTCTGTTTAAACAAAACAGGTTGCAATTATTAAAATATAGGGCATATTGCACAACCAAAACTTCTACATGCTCTAACCGTCTATCCTACGCTTCTCTATTCTAACTTCACTGTATCCTGCAAGATACGTCTTTTATAAATATGTACATGTTGCTTTTACCAGCATTCAGCACAGTATACACTTTTCTTGTTTAACCCTGTTTATGGCATACTAATTATTTTGCAATGATATAATGTAATAACATTTCCTTTCAATGATGTATAATATTACATTGCCATATGTTTCTTTAATAGTATTGTTGTTGTCTCTGTATTTACTGTTACACTTTGTCATTCAATGTTTGTTGTATTTGTTCTTGTTATATCACAAAACATAGGCTGAGCTTGCAGCCTTTCATTTCTGTCCAGTGTTTAATCCTGCTAAATAAAAATAAAACAAATCCACATTCTGCTAAACAGTTAAGTAAAGGACAGTTATAAACAATAGATCTCTGCAATCATTGATGATATGTAAATATACTCTGAAAAATGTCCTGCAGATAGATATTGCATATATCAATTTCTCTCATGGTTTAATTTCTCCCTGCATTTTAAGTTTCTAACAACATGTCAAGAATGGACCCCGTTCTTAAGTCCGGGTATGATTAGAGTTCATGAAATCAGTATTGTTTCAGTCTTTGCTGTTCCCCATGAATTCTTTCCTCAGCACCCACAATGTGCCCAGAACTGCCTCCTTCTGCAGTTCATAGGAAGAAGTTACATGCATTGGTAGCATATTTAAGTACAACTGTAAATTTGTTTTGATAAGACCTGTTGCTCCTACTATAATTGGAACGGGCTGTGAATCTTTCTTCTGCATTGCTCTCATTTCTGCCTTCAAATCCTGATATTTTATGACTGTTAATCTCTACACATAAGACACTGTAATCACTGGGTGTAGCAATTTCAATAACCAATGCTAATTAGTTTTTTTTTTCATGAACTACTATTTCTGGTTTTGTTACATGATCCAATGTGATATAAACTTCATCATTCTCTATAATGCTTTGTGGTTCATGTTTCCAGTGCATCTCAGATACTTCAATATTGTTGTGTTTGCACAATTCCTAATGCAATATCTTGAAACATCGTTGTGCCTTTTAGTATACTGACCCTCTGCCATGAGTATATCACACCCAACAACATGATGCGTGACTCTTTCTAGTTCTGGTTTATAAAACCTGCATTTGTTTGTTTCTCCCACCTTTTCAATGTGTACTTGGTCTACTATCCCGGCCTGACATTATTAGCTTTATCTTTTGGTTTTAATTCACCTTTCTTTAACAATTTATATGTCTAATCTTGGTCAACATGAGGTTGATCTCTATACTTGCCACTATATTTATGGCTTTTCTGATTTTCTTTCCTTCTCATCTGATCCTGTTCCTTATATTCTTATATTCATTCTTTTTTTTTTTTTTTGGCACAGTCAGTCACTGTCTGATTTTATCTATTTCCACTCTGATTTCCATTCTCATTTGATAGCAATTTTTTTTAGCTGAATTAAGCAACGATGTCATCTTAGATGACTTTTCCCCTCATGTTTTAAAACTTTCACTAGGCTTGGATCTAGTGAGACCCATACCTCCTTCAGACTGAGAAATATACTCTTGATATACACTATTTTTTTTATATTATTTGACAAGTGTAAAGGAGTTTTCTTGTTTTTTTTTTCAGTTACTCCAGCCCTTTTTGGGATCAGCCAGGCACCCCAAAACTGTACATTATAACAGAAAGAACAAGTTGGTTTATAGCCAGGACTTTAATCCTCAATATCCAGGCAGATTTCAATATTAGTTTTAATCTTCTGAAGTATTCTTTACTGAGTTTTATTCTCATTTGTTCATGTTTCATTGTCAATCCTTTATCTATTCCCACATATTTATACAATCTTTCCTACTCAAGTTCCTTTATATCATATACCTATCCCACTGAAATTTTCTTGGTGCTACAACTTTCCTGTTTTAAAAGTTGCTTTTACACATTCATCATGACCAAATGTCATTTTTATATCATCTCAGAAAGTTTTAACCATTTGTAGTTGTGCTTTCATCTCCTCTTCTGTTGTTGTGCTTTCATCTCCTCTTCTGATGAGCTATACAGTTTTAAGTCATCCACATCCATATCCTAATATGTTAAATAAACAGGACAATGGGTTAAGGGCAAGACAGAGCACCACTTGTGATAAAGAATCACCCTGGAATATCTCCCTTTGATTTTTTTATCCCTGGGATAGTAATTTGCCCTTTTCCATGGCTCAGCTACAAAGTGATTTGCCACCATTTCATAGTCACTGTAATATAATTGTTCAGTGTTGCATGTATATTATACACTTGTAAGCATTCCTTTATACATGAATATTAGATGCTGTGAGGTAGCTTTCTGTAATCTAACCATGCCATACTTAGATTCTTCCCCTTTTACAATTTGATGTTATAGCTTTATTAATAACAAAGTATCCTTTGTTCCATATGACTTTCCTCTGTCACCCTTTTGTTCTATTGCCATAATTGATTTTTTTTTTCTAAATTACTTTAAACTCTATCTGCATCAGTTCCTGTATATCATTTGTATATTTCTGGAAAGTAAGTTATTGGTCAATAGTTTTTAGGATGGCTTACACATTCATAAGGAGAAATACTGTTTTTTCTGTTGTTAACAAGTGTCTGCTCAGGATGCACATATAAATAATTCTTACTCAGGGCTAAATCTTTGTGTAAAGATGTTAATACCTTTATCCAGATGTTAGGTACTGTGTTTTCCATTTAGGGGCTTTTCTTAATTTTGTCTCAGTTTCTCTGGTTGTTAATTCATCCCATTTCATACCTTACTACATCAGAATTCCTTATTGTTGTTGGGTGTAAGTATTTAACAGCACTATTTTTATAGCTCTGCTTCATTTTAACATCTCTGACAGGATTTGTACTAAAAACTCAAACAGAACATTTCAAAACTTCATGAATTTATAGTTGAACATAAGCTAAAAGATTTACTGCAAAAATAACAAGTTTTAGTGCCAGCTTCACCCCCCTCTCACCCCTAAATGGTCCATCTCAATACCAAAAGATTGCCAAATTCCAGTAATCACGGCCACGCTGGTAGAAACCACACTCTACAAAGCTAAAAATACAGCATCCATGGAACCAGATGACATCCCTGGCTGTGTACTAATTGAACTACAAAATGAACTGGCACCTCACCTAAGTGTCATGTTTAATCATAGCCTCACCTCAGGCTTTGTGCCCACTGAGTGGCGCACAGCTACAGTTATCCCACTTCACAAGGGGGATCCACCTTGGATCCCGGGAACTACCATCCCATCAATCTGATGAGCCTGATCTGCAAGGGCATGGAATGCATTATCATGGAACTTATAAACAAAGACATTGGCAACGTTTAAATGCTGGACCCCACCCAGCTTGGGTTTGTGAAGGGCCGATCTTGTCTCCTGAACCTGATTGACTTCTTTGAATTAGTCTCCAGAGCTGTGGACAAGGGTAAGGCAGTCCACACAGCCTATCTGGACCACCTTCGACACCATCCCACACTTTGGAATCATAGATAAACTTACTAAGCTGGGCATAAATCCCTACATCACTCGATGGGTTGCCAACTGGCTTACTGACAGAACCCAGACTGTAAAAGGAGCCAACTCCAAATCCAGCTCCAGACAAGTGACAAGTAGAGTATCTCAGGGTTTAGTCCTGGGACCGCTCTTGTTTGGCCAGGCCAACACTAAGGGACTCTGGCTAACAAAGTTCCAGGATGACTGCAAATTGGGAGCCATTATTGCATCTCCAAATGATGTGGATATTCTACAAAAGGGCCTTACAGAAACAGATGCTTGGTGCCAGAGCCATGGGCTCAAGCTTAATGCCAAAAAATGTATAGTTATCCCCTTTGGAAAAAGTCATGTACCCATGAATTACCACATAGGTGGCAGTACACTAAACACTGAAAGTGTGATGAGAGAGTTAGGGACACAGGTGGACAGTGGTCTCAACTTCGATAACAACATCGCCACAGCAGTCAGGAAATCCTTCTATGTGGCACACCTCATCACTAAGGGCTTTTCATCCAGAAAAAAGGAGTTCATTGTCCTACTGTACTCATCCCTCATTACACCCATTATAGAGTAGAATGCCCCATTTGGTATACTCCTCACAAGACATCTGAAACAGCTGAAAAGGCCGCAGAAATACCTCACTAAAAGAATCACAGGCCTAAAGCAGATGCCCTATGCTGACCATCTAAAAAAACTCCAGCTATACTCTGTGGCATATCTTCTACTCAGAGGCGATCTCTGCTTAACATACAAGGCCATGTCAAACCCTGAGCTGTTGGACATGCTCCACTTAAAGAAATCCCAATCCCTCAGAGCCACATGCTCCAGGGATCTAAACCTTGTCATCACAATGAAAAAAACATGCTGGAGGGATAGGTTCCTGACCCAGAGACTCCCCATACTCTGGAATAGACTGCCTATACATGTCAAGCAGAGCACCTCCTTGGCCCTCTTCAAAAGGAACCTTGACGATTGGATGGGAGATAGGAAATTCACCCCGGGGATCACAGCAGTCACCCTGCTAGACACGGGTCCAATGAAGTAAATATTGTGGGAAGAAATATCCAGGGAATCGTTATGGCTAGGCTTGTATAGGCCCTAGGGCCGATAGCTTACTAACAACCTATGAACCTATGAAGCTCTTTTAATTGCTTTTTCCTGTCAAAAAAACTAGAAAAAAACTAATTGTCTCAGAATGAGCCACTCTAAGCCCAGAGTACAGGACAGTACAATGGAAAAAGTCATACAGGCTATAGTAAGTAACATTAGTGAGTTAATGTAAACATAGCTAAATTAGAAGGCAAAATGGACAATTTTAAAGAGGAATGTAAAAAACAAGTTGAAGTGCTGAGTGAATCCCTTAAACAACAATAATCACAAATGTTGAGTACAGACGAGACGATGTCTGTTTTTGATGGAAAATTAATTGAAAATGAGAATAATACTGAATTTCTTCTGAAACAAAACAACTTATTCCGAGAAAAAAAATGGTATACTTAGAAACAGATCTATAAGGAATGACATCAGGATTTATGGGATTCCTGAAAAAGAAGAGGAAGACGGTATGATTCAATTCCTTAATACCTGGCTGACTAAAACTTTGAACCTGCCTGAAACTTTTTCCTTTGGACACATCTTTAAAAAAACAAAACACCTTCACCAATGCCAGTGATTGTAAGATTTTTCTCAAGTCAAGATAAGGATTTTGTCTTAAAACCTGCACGGACTAATTATCCAGTTAAAATTAAAGAACATATTATAAGATCTGACAATGACTATTCAACATTAGTGATGTTAAAGAAAAAAGCATGTGTGCCACTTGTTAAAAGCTTAAAGAAAAACAATATTAAAGCACAAATCGTGTTTCCAGCAAAAATAAGAATTCACCTTCCAGAAGGAAAGATTTTTTTAACACCTTGGAAGATGCAATGGACTTTATGCAGCAAAATAAAATGCTAAAAAAAAAACCCAGAAGAAATTAACTGGAATCTATCAACTTCTTTGAAGGGAAATGCAACAAGAGATGGTTGGTTAATATAAGACAAAAACAGTAAAAAATTGAAGGGCAAATAAAAATCAATGTATTTCATGGTTATGAATTTTTATTAATTTAAATAATTGCTTGAATACTTATTTTTAGGTGCTGAATATTACTTTTTACAAGGTAAATAATGTATTTATTTCTCTACTTCACATAGTTACTAGTTCCCTTTTTAAAATGATTGATTCTTTTATCTATATTTGAAATTGATACTTGTTTTCATTTAGTGTTTAAAAGGTTAAACTATTCATTTTATCAAAGGTTAATCATTATTATGATGAAACTTATGTTAGGTGGGACACTTTCTGCTATCTTGGCTTAGTTGAGTAATATAAGATTAAATATAATACAAGATGCAACAAATGACACAAACAAGGCATGTTAAGTTACATTCTGGGTTCTTTGGTCCAGTCGTGTGCTACTGATAGTATGCTTACAAGATGCAACAAATGACACAAACAAGGCATGTTAAGTTACATTCTGGGTTCTTTGGTCCAGTAGTGTGCTACTGATAGTATGCTTACAAGATGCAACAAATGACACAAACAAGGCATGTTAAGTTACATTCTGGGTTCTTTGGTCCAGTAGTGTGCTACTGATAGTATGCTTGACCTGCACTAGCACCCAGGAAAGACATGCTATGTTATAAACAAAGTACAGAAATATAGCTTTTTACATATATAAAAGTTAATATTGGAATGATATCAAATAATTAGAGTAGCATTCACACTTTTACATGTTAAACCTGGATCACGCATAACTGTCCTAAATACTAGCTCCTGCCATTGCCTTGATCCAACTTAACCCAAACCTTCTCTTTCCAAACTTTTTTCTTCTCCATTACCGTTAGAACTAGCTATTGCAGTCTTCTCAGACTCTTCTCCAGAACTTGTAACTCTCTTATCTACTTCTTCAAATGACATTCTATACTCT
This sequence comes from Protopterus annectens, assembly GCF_019279795.1. Lineage (NCBI taxonomy): Eukaryota > Metazoa > Chordata > Ceratodontiformes > Protopteridae > Protopterus > Protopterus annectens. The sequence goes on along the minus strand of NC_056726.1, from coordinate 1,608,708,571 downwards.
GCAATTAGCAGCAATTCCACTTTATTTCTGTAATATACCTAATTTCATCTTCTTTAAACAGTGTTAACCTAAAAATAATCTTAAAGGGTAATCACTCTTATGTTTTCACTGCCAATGTCATGTAAGTTTTACTCTGTGTCTACTATGCAATATTTTATAGCTTAGTATATTTTTAACTGTGTATATTTTTTATTTATGCTGTTTTTCTCCCTATGATTATCTTATGTATTATTTGTAACGTTTATAATTTTCATATGTAATATATTATTTCACATTGTAAGCCAGAGCTTTTCTCCTCGGGTCTCCACTGAAAATGGGCTGTTGGCTCAGATGGACTAACCCAGTCAACAAATAACAAATAAATAAATAAACTGTCATTCTTTTAATGCAAGTTTATATGCTAAGCCTCCTTTAAAAATGACAGTCTGCTTTACATTAAATGTCTCATACATATAGTGCTTGCTGCACCATTCATAGCTTCATAGATTCATAGCTGTGTACTAGGCTAATGGCCATGGAGCCTTTACAAGCCTACCCATTAGAAGTATCCTGGCATCATGCTGCCTGACGTTATTTCCCAGTGCCTCTATCAAGTAGAGCCATTGGAGTGATCCCTGGGGTGAACTTTCTATTAACTATCCACACATCAAGATTTGTCTTGACGAGGGACAGCAAGGTGCTCTGCTTGACATGTATGGGAAGTCTATTCCAAAGCACTGGCAGTCTCTGGGTGATGAACTTGTCCCTCCAGCATGTTCTGCTGATTGTGGTAATGAGGTTGGGGTCTCTGTAGTGTGTGGTGTGGAGGGATTGGGATTTCTTTTGATATAACATTTCTAACAGAGCTGGGTCAAACATGGCTTTGTAAATCAAGCAGAGATCGCCTATAAGTAGACGATATGACAGAGAATAGCTGTTGTCTTTTGAGTCTGCCCATGTAGGGCATGTGTTTAAGGTACTTTTGTGGCCTTTCCAGCTGTTGCAGGTGTGTAGTGCAGTACATGCAAAATGGGACATTATACTCGATGACTGGTCTGATGAGGGAAGAGTAGAGAGAGATGATGACCTCTTTCTTCCTGGATGCAAAACCCTTGGTAATGAGATGTGCCACACAGAAGGACTTTCTGACCACAGTGGCAATGTGGTGGTCAAAGGAGAGGTTGCTGTCAACCTGCAACCCCAGATCTCTTATAGGTTTCATAGGTTTATAGGTAGGTACTAGGCTATTGGCCCTAGGGCCTATATAAGCCTAGCCAAAAAGGTATCCTGGCTTTCGCCATCCAAGAAAATTATTTTCCTGTGCCACTGTCGAGCAGAGCCACAGAAGTGATTCCCGGGGTGAATTTCCTATTTCCCATCCAGTTATCAAGATTTTTCTGGAAGAGTGCTAATGAGAAGCTTTGTTTAATATAGATAGGTAGTTTGTTCCAGAGTATGGGGAGTCTCTGGGACAGGAATCTATCCCTCCAGCATATTCTGTTTATTGTGGTGACCAGGTTTAGGTTCCTAAAGCGTGTAGCTCGGAGGGATTGGGATTTCTTATAAAGCCTTCAGTGATCACTGGGCTCCCATTGATGTAGTAATTAGTGGGAACTGAGTTTTTACCAAAGGGGATGATGATGCATTTTTTGGCATTAAGCTTAAGGCCATGGTTTTGACACCAGTCATTGGTCTCAGTGAAGCCTTTCTGTAGGATGTCTGCATCACTTGGGGAGATAATAATGGCTCCCAGCTTGCAGTTGTCTGCAACCTTGGTCAGCCAGAATCCCTTTGTGGTGGCCTGGACTTCTGAGAAGTAGATGCTGAACAGGAGAGGACCCAGGACCGATCCCTGTGGGACTCCACTCTTGACTGTTTGGCAGTCTGATTTGGAGTCTGCTACTTTCACACTGTTTTCTATCTGTGAGACAATTTGCAACTGATCTAGCAATATAGACGTTGATGCATAGTTTGGTGAGTTTATCAATAATTCCTGAGTGAGGAATGGTATCAAAAGCCTTGGCCAGATTGAGGTAGGCTGTATGCACTACCTTACCTTCATCACAGCCCTGGTGACTGACTCAATGAAGTCAACCAGGTTGAGCAGGCATGATGTCCCTTTCACAAAGCCAAATTGCGTGGGGTCTAGAGATTTCCTATATCCTTGTTAATCAGGCTCATGATGATGTGCTCCATAGCTTTACATAGCAGACTCATCAGGCTAATTGGATGATAGTTCCCAGGGTCTGTCGTTGCTCCCCCTTTATGGAGAGGGATGAATGTAGCAGTGCACTATTTGGTAGGGACAAAGCCTGAGGTGAGGCTGTGACTGAACTGGGCACACATATGTGGTGTCAATTCACTTTGTAGTTCATGTAGAACACAGCCAGGGATATTATTGGGTCCCATGGAAGCTGTATTCTTGGCCTTGGACAATGCAGCTTTAACCTGTGCTGCAGTAATGCTGGGTTCCTGGCATTTTTCTGGTATTGTGATTGGTCCTTTGGGGGGAGGGGTAAAGTTGGCACTGAATCTGTCGGCCAGTATGTTCACAATATCTGTTGGCTCAGTATAGGAGGTACCATTGTGCAGTAACTCAGAGCAAATCTGGGTATTGCCATGGAGGTTCTTGATATAGCTATAGAAGGCTTTGTGATTGTTTTTATTGTCTGGTGCAATTCTGCCTTCATAGCTGGCTTTAGAGGATTTGATGAGGGATTTCAACTTTTTGTTGAGGCTAATAAGGTAATAAGGGAGTTTTTCCAGTCTTGGGACTTTACCTTTTTCTGCAACAGTTTCTTCCTTCTGTTGTAGAGTTTATTAATGGCAGAGGACCACCAGATTGGCTTCTTTTTTGGAGGCGAGTGTCTTGGTTATGTTGGGTATGGCAAGTTCCATGCATTTATGTACATGTTCGTACTGTGCATTGGTGTATGATTCTGCAGTCATGCAGCTATTTTCCATTGGCATGAGTGCCGTGAAGTTAGCCACCTCTGTTTTTAGGAGTTCAAAGTTAGCATTGGAGAAGTTTTTCAAGGTGGTTGCCTTTGTGGGGGGTGTGGGTGAGATGTGGATTTCCATGGCAATTAATTTATGGTCGGATCTCACCAGGGAGAGATTGACTATTGGTGTAGAGCAACGTTGACCCATGTTAGTAATAACCAGGTCAAGGATGTTGTTTCCTTTAGTGTGGGTCAGAATGAGTTGGTCCAGAGCACTGGGATTATTGATGAATTCCATGAACTATTGGGTCAGTGTATTGGTGCTTGAGTAGTTTTCCCAGTTGATGGAGGGGTAGTTGAAGTCTCCTAGTAAGACAGTGTTGGGTTGGACCTTGATAGATTCCAGGGTGCTTAGGAACATGGAGTGAGAGTCTAGGGACATGGTTGGGGACCTATAGCAGGCTATGACCTGGATTGCCATCTTACCCAATGTTAGTTGTACCTGAAGTATCTCAGATGCGTTATGCTGAGCTAGTAGTCTGGAGGTGTGCATATCCTTTATGAATATGGTGACACCACCACCTTTGGAGCTTCGGTCCATGTTTCGGGGGTGAAAGATGTGGAATGAGTTACAGCCTGGTCACACACGTGTGCTTTCTGCTGCTTTAAACCAGGTCTCTCTTACAGCACAAATGTCGATGTTCTCCATTTTGAGGACTGTTTTAAGTGAGTGCATCTTGAGATTTAGACTTCTAGCGTTCAGCATTATGACCCTCAGATTGCATTTATTTATAGCTGTTATGGTGGCAATTTGGTCTTGGGAACACCACCTAAAAAAGGCACTATAGGGGTGGCAAGAGCCTTAGCCAGTAGCCGGAAACCCAGAGGTGACAGATGCAGGCCATCTCTGGCAAAGCATCGAGGTCTGTCAATCATATCATCCCAAGCAGATGATACCAGATCCCCTTAGAATGACACCAGAAACTTAGCTAATTGTTGAAGTCAATCATTCTTTATTTGTACTGCGGTATCATTCTGGGTGATGGTAGGATACTGCTCAGGGTTAGTGTCATACCTGCTTGGGCCACATAATCCGAGAGCTCTACCATGTCTCTTTTCATGTAGTCCAGGGAGGTGCATCTTAGGTCATTCACACCCACATGGACAATGACAGAGTCATACTTGTACTTGTTGTGGAGTGACCTGAGTGTGTGTGCTATGTGTTGGATTCTGGCACCTGATAGACAGCTGACTGTTACCTTCTCCTTACTCAACCTAGTGAGTGGGACATCTGTGTGCTTCACTACTGAGTCACCTATGATTAGTGTATTGAGCAAGATGTTTAGCCTTAGTGGCTTAGGTTGAGGGGCACACTGTGTAGGTGACCTATGTGTCCTGTGGTTTGTGCTGTGTTGTACTGGTTGAGTTCATTTCTGTCTTGGAGGTCTCTGCTGTTTGGGTAATTTTTTACTGAGAGCCTCCGTGAAGGTGGGTGTGCAGTTTGTGTTTTTATGTGAGAGCTGTGATAGTAGGTGTCCGGGAGGGCTATGTGTTCCATGTGGTGTGGTGCAGGTGTTGACCTTCTCCTCTTAACCAGCTAGTCCGGTCTTGGCTGGAGAGTGCATAGCTTCCAATTTGGTGATATAAGTGCATCTCTCACAAGTCTGAGTGTTGGGAGGTAAGAGGAGAAGGTTGTCTGTATACATGAGGTAGTTTCTACACTGCCTCAGAATGCCCAAGTGCACCAGGTTAATAGGAAAAAGCACAGGGAACTGCCCTTTAATCATGCCAGGAGGGGTGGTCATAACTACTAAGTACTGGAACTATTTCCCTGAAGAATGACTAGTGCTGATGGCACTTAGGTATGTTACAATAATTGCTACAAAAACCTCTTGAAGTGCAAAGTGATTAGGATATAAGTGCAAGACAGAAAGAACTAGCAAGATCTAAGGTAAAAACTGAAGAGCAGACTTTCTGGCACCAGAAATAGTTTACCTCAACTTGGCGCCACTGCACAGAGCTTAAACAAGAGCAAACCCATACAAACACAGGCTTTTAAATCCAGAATGTTGAAAGGGATGGAAAAACTCCCCAAACAGCCAATTTCTGGGCCAGAAACCACTCCTCTTGTGATAGATAGGCTACCTAGTGCTTACCACTCCCACTGATAAGCTAGAAGGCTTCCCTCCAACACAGAAATGCTTGGGGGGCTCAGAAGCCTATAAACAGTCCCGGATATAGCAAACCTGTATCAGACTAAACTAGTTACAGAAAAGACAGAAAACAAGTGCAAACACGGGCTTTTACACCAGAAGCCAAAACGGGTGGAAAAACTGCCCAAACAGTCAATAAACTACAATTTCTGGGCCAGAAACCACTCTGCTTGTGGTAGATAGGCTACCTAGTGTTTACCACTCCCACTGATAAGCTAGAAGGCTTCCCTCCAACACAGAAAGGATTGGGAGGCTCAGAAGCTTACAAACAGTCCTGGATACAGCAACTCTGTATCTGGACTAGACTACTTACAGGAAAGGCAGGAAATAAGGTTAGAACTTTTTTTTTTTACAGAAAAGAAGCTAAAACAGCAGTAAAAACAACTCAAATGCAGTGCAAGCTATCACACTTGAGTGTGTAGAAATATTAAAGCAAATACAGTTTAAATAAATGCAATTAAATGTAAAAAATGACTAAAAACAAGTGCAGAAAGCAGTAAATTAGGAAAAATCAAGATGGAGGCACTTAGAGTATCAGAAATCAATGCCAGCAAATATATAAATAATTCAGTCAAGCAAAGTTAAGATAGAACTCTGAACATAAGTGCCAAAAAATATACTTATCAGCTCTATATTCCCAGATTGTTTGAGAAGCACTTTCAGTCAGAACACAAGGGGATTCTAGCAATGGTAGATGCTAGCAAAGTGGGGGGGGGGTTCTTTTTTATTAAAATAGAAAAGAAAAATAGAAGATAATTCAAGGGTAAGAAACTAAGTGGGTTGGTCTTCTCAAATGTTCTCTCTTTATTAGGTAGAATGAGCTAATGACACTAGACTGGGAGTAGTGTCCCAGATCAAATTTGCAGTAAGGGTGGGCAACTGCAAAGCCACCAAGTATAAGAACAAGACACCAATAGGGTTCCTTCAGGATAACCCCTACACCATTTCTTCTCCCATCCACACCAAGATAGAACTATTTGGACCCAACTCTGATACACCTAGCCTTATGCCCCTTCCATCTGGTCTCTTGCACACACAATATATTAACCCTCCTTTTGTCCATCATATCAGCTAGCTCTGTCTCCATACCAGTCATACTGCCAAAATTAAAAGTCCCTACCCTCACTGACACACTCCTAGCCTTTCTCCTCTCTTTCTGCCATATGAGCACCGGGCAACCTCCAGGGTATGCCTGTGAATGCAAAGGCTACTGTGCTATCAAATGACTTGTGTGTTACAGCAATATTAAGAAAGTGTCACTAATTTTGGCCCATCACCCCCCCCCCCACATATATGTGTGGCATTGTTGAGATGTCCTGCTCTAACAGGTTGACAGGAATGACTGAGCAGCAAGAGTGTAAATACAGTGTGCCATACTGACATAGAACAGAAATGTACATCAGGTATTACCTGTGCACATCTATGTATGAGTAGGTGTACCTGGCTGCCTCATAACAACAGACATGGGATGCAAACTGTCAGGTAAATAAGCTGCACATGTTGTACAAGTTTGTAATCTCAGTTTCTGTGCATCCAACAGAGTTAGATTTCTACAGCTACTGGCAGTTGCATTGCCCTGACACAGACATGGGTACTAGAATAAACATGATTATCAGGTTGAAGTTTCAGAGGTTTCCAACTGTGCTATGACCTTGTGTCCATGCCTACTACAAGCAGCCATATGACGACTGACATAGCTGTATTGACTCAGCAAAACCTTACCTGTAAAACCTGTCTCCACCAAAGTAGAGTAATCCCCTTTGCTGGACAGCAGAAATACACAAACCACATAATCGGTCGCTATGTCGGCTGAACAGGTCAGAGAAGGCGCAGGCACCAACTTGGCAGTGAGTCAAACTTTGTCTGAACTAGTATGTAAGGTCCCAGGTGGATTACTGTGAGGCTAACTATGAGTACAAATTGGACACATCCACCAAGGGCAATCACAAGGCCATCTTCACGGGTTCCTATTACGTGATCAAACTTTAACAAGTTTCACCCTTATATGGTTGAAACCATATAGTCGAACACTGAAAAAAAATAAGTAAAACATGCAACAGTAAACTAACTGTTGCAAGCAGGAGGGCAAGCCCCTATGCACCCCCCACACCCCCCCACTCTTTAAATATACCAAATACGAGATTGCACTACAGTGCAGTAAAGGGAATATTCCCTTTACTGCACTATAATGCGATCTCGGAGTTGGTATATTTAAAGAGCAGGGGGTGTGAGGGGTGTAGCCCCATATTCCCTTTATTGCACTGTAGTGTGATCTCGGAGTTGGTATATTTAAACAGCGGGGGATATGGGGAGTGCAGGGGGGCATGCCCCTCTACTTGCAACAGTGAGTTTACTGTTGCAAGTTTAATTTTTTTTTTTACGTGGTCGAATTTCCGCAAGTTCGACTATATGGTTTTGACCATATAGGGTTCGAACTTGTTGAAGTTCGATCACGTAATAGGAACCCGAAATGATGGCCTCGCAATCTGATAGAGTTGGAGGGCTTCTGCAAGGGAGAGTGTGCAAATATTGCTAAGTCAAGATGTGCCATGGTGATACACACCTTCCCAAGAGGACTGACTGCTGTTATAAAATCAAAAGGTGGTTTAACAAAGTATTAGTTTAAGGGTGTGCACAGTCATGCAACCAGCCTATTGTACGTATTTCAACTTTTATATGTTACCCTAACTGATGTATTTGTTCTTCAATTGGATTGCCCAAGTTATAGGTCACATTAAAGTTGGGAAATGTTATCACATAATTTCTGTGGCTTCATGCTATATATGAGACAAACCTGTCAGGTAAACAGGGGTGTCTACACTTATAATGTCCACTGTAAGCTTAGAAGGTTGTTAGAGTAATTGGTTCTGTTGTAACATACCTGTACTGCAGGTTTTGAAGTGTGAGACTCAAAATATGTCATTAAATAGTGACACTAGTCCTCATATTATCCCAGTAATGTGTTAGCCAAATACAGGGTTTATGACGAACAGAGCAGAAATATGAGCCACACATGTAGACATTCAGCGACACTCTGCACAGTTGAGAGGTATGTTCTGTAGGAGTTGCCACTGTGCTATACAGGTGAATAGCAATTATGTGTACATGGGTGCAGTGTGTGCTAGTTGAAGGCGCATCACCTACTAACACTACTCACATATCACAGAGGTATATCTAAGTTGTAACAGGAAGTGGAAAGGGCTTCACTGCTTGATGTTGAGGACCTGTCCAGGGTGTGTATGCAGTGGTCTGAATGTGTTGTGAATCTCACCAGATGGCTATTGTGAGGTCTGTGTAATACCTGTCTGCCACCTCACCTGTATGTGTGTATGTGTGTGTGCATGTGCATGCTTGCGTGTGTGTGCATTTGTGTGTGTGTGTGTGTGTGTGTGTGTGTGTGTGTGTGTGTGTGTGTGTGTGTGTGTGTGTGTGTGTGTGTGTGTGTGTGTGCGTGTGTGTGCGTGTGTGTGCATGTGTGTGCATGTGTGTGTGTGTGTAGTAGTAGTAGCAAATGGTATAGTGTAGGTATTCATTTACATATGTTGCCTTTCTTTCACAGGTAGTCATGGTGGTCGCAGTCCCTCAAGTTCAGTATCTAATGTCATGGTCTCTGCAGACTCTGACAATAATGTTGGTCATATTCAGGCACAGGTGGTGTTGTCAGGGGCTGAATCTGTGCCATCCGTTGGCATCCCACGCTCATCCACAATGTCCCCGCACACAGTCACAATGCCCACACATGCATCGTCCTCAGCAGCCACAGATGATGGACAGTTGGCAGATGGTGACATGGAACAGGCTAGTGTGGTAACTATGGCAGGTGTGAGTGTAGACACTGTCTATAGCCAGAGTGCAGGTGAGGTCTCACACAGGCGGATGGACAGGGGTGCTTGCAGGAGGACTGTTGCTCATCAAGCCGCTGTCACAAGTGCCACAGCAGATGTCACCAGACACATGTTTTGAGATGTCATGGATCCACAGGCACTTAGTGAATGCAACACCAGACAAATACTCAGGGTAGTGGATGCAGCTCTTCCTGGTTTGCATAGCAACATACGTGACCTTGTTAAGGCCACACACCAAAATACTGAGGTCATGAATAGACGGAGGGGTGAGACCTTGGCAATCCTCGACTGTGGTATGTCTGTGCTAGAGCATGTGATGGGAGATGTGCATCAACCACGTGAATGTAGATCAGCAACAACATCAGCTGAGAGTCTACAGGGCCGTGCACCTTCACACTCCCATATTGACACTGATACCAGCACTACCAAAGGGGGGTTGCTTTCTACATCACAACAGAGCAGGCCATGGACACATGGTCCTGGCACATCCCGTCAGTGGCATGGATCCAGCAGACAGCAGTTACAATCAGGACCCAGTACTACATCTGGTCTTGGGCCTGGTCATGCCAGTGAGACCCCTGACAGGACTAGTTCATATGTGCATGGCCAGAGATGGTGAACTGGACACCCTGCCATATACAGTCCACAGCTCTCCAACATACTCCTGTGTAGGGCAGCCACATGGCATGACTTTGTGCATACATACACACACACACACACACACACACACACACACACACACACACACACACACACACACACACACACACACACATATCCGTATCACAGGCAAGTCACCCTCCACACACAAAGAACCTCTGTACAGCCCATCTATAGGATACCCCACCAAACACACACATATGGATGTCAACCGTATGGCCCAGCCTAGGCCTCTGGCAAACCCACACCACACCCTATGCATATGATGATACCTGTGCCACATCCCTGTCATCCATACCATCGATGCAGGGACATGCTAATATGGGTCTGATGCACAGAGTGAATATAGTACAGTGTAGCTATGTAAAACTGTTTAAGGTGTTGTCTGTTTGCATTTGTTATGGGTACATGTAAAGGTGTATGTACCTTATTAGCCATGATTTAATATTGACGTTAATACCACTGACTGAATGTAGTCTGACATGCTGTATTCTGTTTGTGTTCTAGGTGTCTGTGTGTCTGCAGGCTGTGGCTCTGCAGACATTACCAACGTGGATTAAGGCAGAGTGGAAATACACTGATTGTGTTATAGCCAAGGTGCAGCTTTATATGTATGTTTGCCAGGTGTGTATGCATGCAACAGTGTGTGATGGACACTGTTATCAGACAGTGTGACCTGGGGTACATACCTCTTGTTATAGACAGGTAGCCTTCAGACATGTCACCTCAGTGTTATGTAGTACCACAGGCTCATACATGTGGAACAGGTTATTGGAGTACTGTCAGTAGGCCCCTCATCAGCTTAGCCATTATATTGTCCACAATGGATTCACATGTCAGCACCTGTTGCCCCTGCCCTTTCTTTTCCATGCACTCAACCTTGATGCAGTTGGTGAGGGCATGCATGGTACTGTGTATGACAGGTCTGTGGTATGTATTCCTGAGTTTACAGGGTGGAACAGGGAGACAAAATGGTATATCCTTTGCATACACACAGTAAAGACTAATGCAGGGGATGTACATACAGTAACACAAACACAGTTGGCAATAGACAGATTCATAAAACTACATATCCACTTTAATGTGCTATAGTGCTACATACACATGACATGCCCTACATAGATTATATGCATGGGACATAACCCACTACCTGTTACAACATGTAATGTTGTGAATGCCTTCATGGATGGTGAGATAACCCACCAGGAATAACAACTAGAGTCATGTATTACTCCTACAAGCCTGGACAAGTGATAGGGTAACAGACGTTGTATCATCATGATGTTTCAGTCAGGTATGATATCTGATGCTGACATGTGTGTCAGTACACTAACTGTGACCTATTTGGCAACAATATCACATGCATGGCCATTGTTAGGGGACACAGATCACATATGGGTTGCAAACATACAGATATTCCGTATACATCTGTACAGATTACTGCATTGGCCTGTACAATGGTTTATTATTTATTTATTTTATTTTATTTATTTTATTTTACATTTGTTGACCGGGCTGGTCCAACTGGATTTATGTCCATTTTCAGCAGAGGCCCGGGGAGAAAAGCTCCACATACAAGCGATTGTAATATCAGGTAAAAATATTAGACATGGTTATAATATATATGACAAAATCATTGGATATGAAGGCAGAAATGGAGAAAAAATAGTGAGTGTATTTTGTTAGGAGTTTCTAGAGCTAGAGAAAGTAAAAAAGAAAAAAAAAAAGAAATTTTTCTAGTACCTAGATAGCTGAGGAAAGGAAGTTATTTACAGCAGAGAATTTGAGAGTACCTAGATACCAAGGTAATCTAGTCAGGGTTGCTACAGGGGCAGAGCCAGTGGGTTTTGAGGTGTGTTTTGAGTTGGGATTTGAAGCAGGGAAGAGAGGAGATTGCTGTGAGATTGTGAGGAAGAGTATTCCAGGTTTTTCCTACTGTATTGGAAAACAAGGATGTTGTTTAACATGCTGCATGTGAGGCAGATGCCATTAACACACTATATAAAGTAATGCCATCAAGAGGTGGTAAGCAGGCATTGATGGTACACACATCAAAATGGTATAACCAACACAGGATATGATTCTCAGCCCACACACACAGTTGCCAGTATTGAGATTAGAACCCTTACCTATCTAGTTATTTCTACTATAGTGTTACGCAGTTATCGCATGCAGTACAAAGCTTAGAGGGGTGATAGGTATCCAGTGGTACTTCTAAGGTGAATGACAGCAGCAGATCTTGTGAAGTAGGCCAATGTGAAGTGTACTTAGTGGGAACAGTCTCCTAATACTTAGACCTACGGACACACACAAACACACACACACACACACACACACACACACACACACACACACACACACACACACACACACACAGACAAACACACACACACACACACACACACGCAGGTGATGTGATATTAGTACTATCACACAATGGGGCTCACCGTTTATACTGGCACGTGGAACTGTTTACAACTGGTATGCCACTGTCCACAGCAGGACATCACTGTATGCCATTCAGGGTATCTGTGTGTGTATGTGTGTGTGTGACTCACTCTGTCTGTGTCCCCCTGTGTGTGTATGTGTGTGTGTGTGTCTCTCTCTCTCTCTCTGTATCACTGTCTGTCTCTCACTTCCCCACATCTATGTGTGTGCATGCTTAACATATGTTATCCATTGCCCACATATATGTGTGTGTGTATCTCACGCAATAGATGCAGATATATCACATATATGGGTCACCTACAGGTACCTGAGGGTAATCCAGCCTGATGTGTGTGCATGTGGGGACAGTTTAGGTGTACATAGTTGTCTGTATGCACATACATATATATCTATATATATATATATATATATATATATATATATATATATATATACACACAATACAGTCATATATTCCGATGTGGGTTCCAACATGTCCTGTGATTCTCTTAAGTGTAGGAGCATGCCCAGTGTGACTTTCTATAGTTAGAGTGGGACTCCATTCCAGAGATAGGTGTACTCCAGTCCAGGGTTTTGTGTGCTACAGCCATACCTCTTAGGAGTACACAGGACTTTCCTCAGGCTACTGGGTTTGTTTAGCAGACAGTTTCTGACATATCTGTAGTCTGACACTGCAATGTATTGTGTCATTACCTAGTGCCAGGCATCCTCAGATCATCACAGTGCTTTACCAGAGGAATGCTAGTTGTACCATGCATAGACCAATATTATGAGGTACATTCTTGCCCAACAAGACCATTTGTGAGGTGTGGCTACAGCTAGTTGAGTAATGACGCACTGTGTAAACAGTCCAGCAACCTGGTGATATACTGGCTGGGGATCTCCTGCTTGTGTGGTATCTTTCTAATCTGAGATGTCATATCCTTGTGTAACACTCTGAAGGATATCTTTGAAAGGGGTGGTAAGGGGAATTCCTTGTTTGCAGGCACCAACAAAAAAGCTGGTGTATTTAAATGTGGTGCTTGTAGTTATTGCTCGTATTTGATCACTGGAGATACTATTAATTTACCAGCTAGGAACAACAAAACTCTAACTTTTAAAAACTTTCGCGAACTGTAACACAAAAGGGATTATTTATATAGGATTATGTAAAAAATGTAATGCTTTTTACATAGGCAAGAGTGAAAGAAAGATAAAACAGAGAATTTATGAGCACACTTATGATATTCGTATAAAAAGTGAAACAAATTCTTTGTACAAACATACTAAAAGTTGTTTTGAAGCTGAATTTCAATTTTTTATATTAGAGGTTGTGCCAAAGGACCCCAGGGGCGGAATGTGGGAGACTTTAGTGGAATACAGGGAATTATACTGGCAAGTAGTGTTGGAGGCCAGTAAGTTCCCTGGTCTAAATGACATGATCTCACTCGCCCCTGTATTAAAAATGAGGTCAGCAAAATTGTGAAATTAAAGTGCAATAATATTTACGTCAGCAGAGGGCAGTATCTCAATGTATTGTATGTGTTTATTCTTTAGTATATTATAATGGAATTTTTTATGCTTTTAAAGTTTTTTTTTTTTTTAAATATTTATTTAACAGTGTAAATTGGCTATATGTTTCTTAATACATTTTTACTATTCAACAGGTTTCCTATTTACAATGGAGTCACTAAACTTGAATTCTAATGTTTGTTAATGTATTTATTCATTTAAATGTAAATGTTGAGTGTTTCTATTGGTTGATTTAAAAGTTTGTTGAGTATATAAATGGTTTTAATGGAATGTACTAGTATTATCTGATGAAGTTGTGGACGAAAACGTATGGTGATTTGCTTCAGCGTTATTTTGTATTTGAGTGAACTGTTCGGCTTATTAAATCTGTTTGCCTTCCTAGCAGTGGTTCAGGGTGCCTTGTTTGGATTACTGGTTTGCTTTGCATCCTCCGTTTTTTGTTTATCAGTTATTTTGGGATGGAATCACCTGCTGGGACTGTGGCAAGCAATGGAGCAAAGACTAATGAAGTCGGTGAGCTCAGGAAGCTAATCGGACAGCTCACTCAGCTTGTGGGGCTTTTGACCCCTGTTAGCCAATCATTGGCTTCGGTATTGACGACTGTGTTGGAGCCAGGGAACCAGGAAGTGCATCGGCGTGTAGATGTGCGAGAGAGACGAGCCGTGGGTGAGGAAAATGAATCCAGAGATGAAGAAAGGCGAAATGGTGCTGAATCCAGCAGCCTGGATGGTTTCCCTCGGGTTTTTCTTGACGAAACTGATCGCGGACAGCCTGAGCAGTCCAACAATGTTAGAAAGACTGGCGAGGGAATTCGTTTTGGCCCTGGTGGAAGTTTTAACTCTACAGGTACTAAAAGGCAATTTAGTGACTTGTTCAATGTAGTTTATGACTTTGCTACCAAAAGTAACACTAATGGCAATTTTCAAGGAACTTTTTCTCAGAAACTCGAGGACCTGGACTATTTTTTGTATAAATGCAAAATGTTAGAAATGGACAACACCTATTTAAAGTATTGTTTAGAACAAAAAATAGTGCCCAAAGGGCTTAGGGTATGCAAATACCCTAATAAGGTTGTGGAGGGTACTGAGTTTTATTTGGATTTAATAGAGGCTTTTGACAAATGTGGCTTTGAAATAATGAGGGCCATTATTAAGAACAATGAGGTAGAAATTAAGAAACTGCAAGAAATTGTAGAATGTGTAAATAGGGACATTACACATGATTTATTATTTACAGTGGATGAAGGGAGAAGCAAGTATCATAAACTATTAAACAATTTAGAAAGCAAATGCTTGGAGGTTAAAAACAGGAAGTTAAATAAGATAGAGAGAGACTTAAATGAATATAAATCTAAGAAACAATATCCGAAACCTAAGAATTGGGCTAGAAATGTTAGAAATTATGATGTTAATCACTATAGGGAAACTAACAATGATATTCCTGACAATGAACTACCTTTGGAGAATGATTATGATGCTGCATTTCCACCTTTAAGGCATTCAGAGAGGCTCATGCATAGGGAACCTGTTAGTTACAGTTCAAAAAACTACAAAACCAGAAACTGGGGAGCTCAAGAAAAGAGACGACCAGTCTGAGATTAATTGAAAATTGTGGTTACAAATATAGTTATAATGATTTTAATATTTATAATTACACAGATGTTTTAATAAATATTAGTCATTTTGAACTATTGACAAAAGGTTTTGGTTTTATACCCAGAGAAAGAACAAATATTTTTAAACTATTAATCGATATTAAATTATTTATTAGGAAGAAAAACCTAGAATTATATTTTAAAGGAAATGGTGTTAATGCTAACAATGGAGAACTGCGACGTAAGAGCACTTTTAATCCCCCTACACACCCTCAGCTTAGAAACTTTGAATTAAGCTTGGAACATGAGCTAAGGAAAATTCTGAGTTATCATAAAGTGCAGTCAAATCTAACAGACCCTGAACAAAGGATCTTAAAATCATTAAGTGAGAACAAGAACATAAGAATTATGAAGCCCGATAAGGGTGGGGGGGTCGTGTTTATGGATTCCATTAACTATGAGAGTAAAATGTTTGACATCTTAAATGACATTACAAAATATACTAGAATATCCTTGAATGAAATTAACATTGCTTATAAGCGAATTTATGTTATTCTAAATGATTTATTAATGGATGGAGTTATTGATATGAGTACTTTTAAATATTTACACGTAGACAAACCGAGAATACCCTCCATATTTGGGATACCAAAGGTGCATAAAGATGAAAACGACCCGCCTTTAAGAGTGATAGTGTCAGCTGAGGGCTCGGTCACTGCACCTTTGGCCAAGTACATTGATAAGAAAATAAAAAAGCTTGTTTTTGACAATAGTGTTATTTTAAAAGATTCCTGGCATTTCCTAAGAAAATTAAATGAACCACTGGCAAATGAAACAAAAGGTTTTGGTATCTTGGATGTGATTGATTTATTTACAAGTATACCTCATGATGTAGGTCTAGAATGGTTTGAGGAAATGTTGCTTGATTCCAAACTACTAGGGCACAATGATTTTAGAACTGTGTTACTACTAATGGAGATTGTCCTAAAGAATAATTTTATTTTCTTTCAGGGCGAGTATTTTAGACAAACTAAGGGTGTGGCGATGGGGGCACATTGTGCTCCCACCTATGCCAACATTATTATGTCATTTTGGGAGAACAAGTTTGTTCTAAATTCAGAATATAGTAGTTTGTGGAAGTCATATAGTAGATTTCTGGACGATTTGTGTTTTTTATGGGCTGGTACCGAAGATGAATTTGTTAGTTTTGTGGAATATTTAAACGGTACCACTAAGTTTTTGAGATTCACCCATAAATTCACAATTGAGGAACTGAAATACCTCGATGTTAACATAGTTAAGACAGAGTATGGTTTTAAGTCCAGAATTTATAGAAAAGAAACCTTCTCAAATTCTTACCTGCACTATTCAAGCTCGCACCCCCCACATCAGAAAAGAAGTGTTATAAAAGGGCAATTTGTGCGCCTGTGTAGGATGACTTCTGATGATGTATGGTATATGAATGAATGTAAAAACTTGAAAAACATGTTCTTGAACAGAGGTTATCCGGAAGAGCTTATTGACAGAGTTTCTAAAGAAGTCAGTGATGGTAGAAAGGACAGGTTTGCCCCTATATTGGGTAAAATTGAAGGTGGTGCAACTCAATATGTCACAAACAGTAAAATGGACAGTTTAAATAATGATTTTGCATCAGGTATTATTACCACATATGACGGGCAAGCTGGTTTAATTAAAAGAATTTTTGACAAAGAGTGGATTAATTTTTCAAAGGTTTCTGACTTGAATCATATCTTTCAGAGTGATATAAAACATATTTATAGGAAAGGTAACACTCTGAAGGATATCTTTGAAAGGGGTGGTAAGGGGAACTCCTTGTTTGCAGGCACCAACAAAAAAGCTGGTGTATTTAAATGTGGTGCTTGTAGTTATTGCTCGTATTTGATCACTGGAGATACTATTAATTTACCAGCTAGGAACAACAAAACTCTAACTTTAAAAACTTTCGCGAACTGTAACACAAAAGGGATTATTTATATAGGATTATGTAAAAAATGTAATGCTTTTTACATAGGCAAGAGTGAAAGAAAGATAAAACAGAGAATTTATGAGCACACTTATGATATTCGTATAAAAAGTGAAACAAATTCTTTGTACAAACATACTAAAAGTTGTTTTGAAGCTGAATTTCAATTTTTTATATTAGAGGTTGTGCCAAAGGACCCCAGGGGCGGAATGTGGGAGACTTTAGTGGAATACAGGGAATTATACTGGCAAGTAGTGTTGGAGGCCAGTAAGTTCCCTGGTCTAAATGACATGATCTCACTCGCCCCTGTATTAAAAATGAGGTCAGCAAAATTGTGAAATTAAAGTGCAATAATATTAACGTCAGCAGAGGGCAGTATCTCAATGTATTGTATGTGTTTATTCTTTAGTATATTATAATGGAATTTTTTATGCTTTTAAAGTTTTTTTTTTTTTTTTTTTTTAAATATTTATTTAACAGTGTCAATTGGGTATATGTTTCTTAATACATTTTTACTATTCAACAGGTTTCCTATTTACAATGGAGTCACTTAACTTGAATTCTAATGTTTGTTAATGTATTTATTCATTTAAATGTATATGTTGAGTGTTTCTATTGGTTGATTTAAAAGTTTGTTGAGTATATAAATGGTTTTAATGGAATGTACTAGTATTATCTGATGAAGTTGTGGACGAAAACGTATGGTGATTTGCTTCAGCGTTATTTTGTATTTGAGTGAACTGTTCGGCTTATTAAATCTGTTTGCCTTCCTAGCAGTGGTTCGGGGTGCTTTGTTTGGATATCCTTGTGTGGGCATACCTCTCACCTGTACATCTTTTGGCAGGTTGTCCAGGTGTTTGGCTAGAGGTTTCATCCTGTCTATGTAAACTTGTGTTTTTATGGCAAGTTAGTTACATATAATTGAAGAGTGGTGTTACAAAATAATGACAGACATTACTGTTTCAGTCTACATAACCTGCAGACAATTCCCACTACTGCAAACCCCTCAACCTACCAACTCTCTCAGTATGTGAGGGTGATATTTACAACACATGCCTATCATTGTGCCTTTGTTCCACTTTTATTTCTGCCCTTGTCCAGACATCTTGCTGTCAGAGGTTGGGAGTTATGGGTGGTGGTACAGAGTGTATTCTACTGCGCAGGCATGTCCATTATATGTAAAAGTAAATATAAGAAAGAAGGATTATTGAGGAATAACCACTGGCAACAGTAATAAAAAATACTTATATTCAAAAAAGCCTTGGCACCTCAGCTACACATCCTTCAAGATGTCCCTTATATGTGTAGTATATTCCACGTAGCACTGTGACTTCCAGGTATGTCAGTGGCATAGCAGTGGGTGTCACTGACATGCATAATAGTTGGCACTGCAGCTATCTGCACATGGCTTTGTCAAAGACATCACTGTACCTAGGGCAATAAGAGACGACTGCCAGAAGAACGTGCTGGACAGATCCTGACAGCATTAACCACACATGCACATAGCTCATTGACCCCCTGCATATTGTGGACAGGCAAGATGTTTTCATGTGTATTAGTACAGCCCTGCCAATGTGTGCTATGCAGCTATTTCCATACAAACATGCATGTTACTTCATTTGTGTGGGTATATGGAGGGGGGGTCACACCTGTCAACTGTACACATTTGCACAGACTGTGCTGATATTTGCTTTACATTTTGGTTCCATTTACCATACTGTTGTGCCCTGTCTTGGGGACTAGAGGCATATCAGTAAAGAGCACAGGTCATATTGTAATGGCATACATTTGAGGTTCAGACTTCTTACTCTTCATGGCCTTACTACAACTGCAGGTCCTGCTGTGCTATCACTGTGGGAGTCTGTAGGGGGGTAATTCAACATTGCCACCATTTGTGCGCCTTTACCAGATATTTCTCTCTGGTTTTCTATAGCTGACTTGCTGTGTGGGTGTGAGTGGTGGATATGGGACCCCCACACTGACATCCATGCCTGTGACCTATGACCCCCAGTTAGTTGTCCCCACACATATACTGCAGTGGGATTTGACACCTTGGGTACTACTACATAGTGTGTGGAGGTCAGTTTTTGCTAGACATTTCCTGGTGTCCCACATAGCTGTAAGTTGTGTGCTGGTATCCCAGTAGGCCACCCCATTCCCTTGCATGCATGCAGCATTACCATAGATATGCTAGCAAAACATACTAATCCATTCATTCATTGTTAAGAAGACTGACTTACCTTGTGCTTGCAGCAGTTGTGAGGATGGTGCTTGAGTGCCACCTATGTTGGATGCACACAGTACACTGCCTATACATGGTAAGTTACAGGTAATGTGATGTGTGTGTCATCCATTTTACTGTGTGTGCGAGTCAGACAGAGGTGTCAGTCCCTAGGGTCTCTACAGTGTCAGTGAGTGCGTTCTATGCATTGCCTCTTTATCAAGGCCTGAGCATACTGGAAACACCTCCATCTACCTACAGGAGCAGGCTCAGGGGCCTCCTCCTCTGAGTCCCTCTGTGCCTGTTGGGACATTGGCAATGGTGACGGGCTGTGTGGCCCTTCCCTGTGCTGTTCCTGCTGCAGCTGTTTCCACAGGATCATACTGTGTATCATGACACAGACTATGAACATGTGTGCACATGTGGCTGGAGAGTACTGCAAGGCTCCTCCAGATATGTCAAGGCAATGGAACCATGACTTGAGCATCCCAAACACACACTCTGTAATGATTCTGGTTTGTGAGTGTGCCTCATTATGGCATTCTTGTGTGGGGGTGTGTGCATTTCTGATGGGTGTCATCATCCACATTTCCAGTGCATAGCCAGCATCTCCCATCAGATGGTTATACGGGATGCCCCCACTGGCAAATGCCTGGTACAGCTGTGATGAATACCAGATGTGGAAGTCGTGATAGCTTCCAGAGCTGCCAGCATACACATTCATGATAATGCCCTGAGCATTGCACATGACCTGGCATTTGATGGAGGGGAATCCATTGTGGTTTATGTAGACCCGACCCTGTTCACTGGGTGGATGTTATGCAGTGTATGGCACCCAGTACCTCGGGGTATTCTGCTACATGGTGGAAGAGATGCATATTGCTGGTCCTCTCCTCACAAGTCTTGAGGAAGTAAATGTGCTCACTGGCATGTGGTAGCATGGCATCTAGGAACTGGTGGAGTACCCTGGATGCAGATGCCTGTGAAACCACCATGATTTTCACAGTAGGTCTTTGGAAAGTACCTGTAGCTAGAATTCTTAATGGTACACATAACTTGGTATCCACTGAGGTGGGTTCCCCTCTGTTGGCTCTAGGTCTGAGTTGAGGCCAGCACAGCTCGGTGATTTGCTGAAGTGTGTCTTTGTACACCCTATAGTGCTCTACTATCTCCAGATCATGTAGCCCCTGGTAGGTTACCCTAGGTCTGAACACTGTTCTCCTCCTCCTCAGTCTGTGGCGGTTGTCAGCATTATCCTTCTCTCCACCCTCAGCCTCTAGCACATACTGATGGATCAAAGCAATGGCAGCCCCTAACATTTTTCAAATTAAAATTCCCCCCATGTGTACACCAATGGTGCAGAGTTTGTGGATAAAAACAGACTGTAAGGTGTTTCCATAGTTTATGCTGTTGTACTGCAGATGCTGCCTGTATGATGGGCTGACTATGATGCATTCCACCTGCAAGCTATGTAATTTGTTCTTTATTGCTTTTATTCGGATATTTTCCTTTTTTCCCTTACCATTTCCTCCCCTTCGTGGCCCCAAGGCTCACTGCATAAATGCGGTGCCCAAATGTAAACAGTCCTACTATTTCGGGGGTTTTTGTTTGTTTGTTTGTTTTAGAAGGAGTGAGTGCCACACAAACCTATTTAGCTAATGTAAACATGAAGAAATGGCCCTCCCTGGATGTGAACATGCTCTTCATTTCATGGAATAAGTCAATAGAGCCTCAGACACCCCCTTGCTTAGCTGTGCTTAGTTAAGCTTATCCCTGCACCATTGGGCTCCAATGTGCTTACACCATGCCTGACACACACCCTTTTCATGTCTGTTGCTCCTCCTAGTTGCACAATTGAGCTATAGCACCTACACGGTTAGGTGTAGTTTGGCATTTAGAAGATTTTTGAGCTTCAGTAACTTTCCCCTCATTTGCATACCCCACTGCCTTAACCCATAGTTACTGCACTACCACAGAGCCTTTCCCCATAACAACCACTGTTCCCTGGTATTGTTTTGATCCTGCATGCCATAGACTATAATGGGAAAATGCAGTTGTCCCTTAAAATTGAGTTTTCACATTTTTTTTTATTTTCGATGCGATCCCATTTGCCTGCCCCTGCCCTATCCTTAAACGGCCGAGATCGGCCAAAAAAAACTTTGATTTTTATAAAAATGAAACACTTTTCCATGCCAATAGCCATATATTTGGCCATTGACATGCCTAAAGAGTATAATACATGCTTTTTTGGAGCTGTCATGCCTCCATTTTGTTATTTGCAGGAATGTATTCAGCTAGTAACCAAATACATTTCTGCAACTAACACTGTTCTTGCATGGATACCTGCCTGCTTGCTGAATTGCTAATTCAGCTCATATACATGTTTTTCACCAGTGAATGAGGTAATTAGCATTCTGCACTTGTTTCCATACAAGAACAGTGTAGGCAGGCTTGTGCATGTCAAAACACTAGTTTACTGGATCACTCAGCGGCTATATTCCGAGCAGGAGTGGCTACACTGTTCCTGCATGGAAAATTTACTTTATTGAATCCCAGGGATAATGAAACTAGCTAAAAAAGCTTTACAAACAGTGTGACAGTAAAAGCCTTATTTATCAGGCTCTGTAAGGCAGACAATTTTAGTACAACCATGAAGATTAGTTTATAGCAATAAAATACAGTAAAAAGTATGCAGCAGACAATAAAAAGTCCTATAAATGGATAGAATAAGCAATAACTAGTATAAATAAGTGAAAGACAGGATACTTATATATCACAGATCAGAGTTGCGGTCAGTGCCCCTCCTCCACTCAGCTCAGTGTGTTATTTCTTTGAGTGCAATGACTTTTTAGTGGTTGGGATACCTTTAGATGTTTTTTGTTAGAGGGATTGATATGTGGTATGAAGGTAGCTTGGGTTCACTTGCAAGTGTTTTTTGCTAATAGTAACTGACAGGCTCTTCATTTTCAAGCCCTTATCATGAGAACTAGTTTGAAACAACCTAGAGTGATGAGTACTTCTGTGATGCTGTATAGCCCTGAAAATTCTAAGAACTGTCAAGGTTACGTCTTCCTGTCTAAAGGTAAATAATCATAATATTTTGAATTATATGGCAAGATGTCAAAGAATACAAGTTAAATAATAATCAAAAGATGGTGAATTGCATTCTCAGCCGCTGTCATTGCTTAGTTCTGAATTTTTGCTACTGATAGTATACCTGACATGCAATAGCACCTGGAAAGTTATGCTATGTTATAAACAAAGTATAAAACATATAGTTGCTTACATATAATTATTAGAATGTTATCAAATAGAGTAACATTCACACTTTTGAAAGTTAAACCTGGATCACACATAACTGTCATTCTTTTAATGCAAGTTTATATGCTATATCTCCTTTAAAAATAACAATTTGTTTTATATTAAACATCTCATACAAACAGTGCTTACTGAATCATTAAATGTTATTTCTTTAAATGCAATAGCTTTTTAGTAGTTAGCATACTTGGATTTTTTTTTTAGTTTTTTGGAAGGGTTTGAGGGATTGATGTATAATGCAGAGGTAGCTTGGATTCACTCATGAACATTTTTGTGTGAATTGTAGCTGATAAACTGTCCATTTGCAAACCCTTGCCATGAGGATCAGCTTGAAGCAGCTTAATTAGAGTCATGAGCACTTTTGTGATGCTGAGGGAGTTTTAAAAATTCTAAGAACTGTCTAGGTTACTTCTTCCTGACTAAAAGCAAATAATCATAATGTTTTCAATCATATGCTAAGATGTCAATGAATACAAGTTAGATAATAAGCAAATTGCAGTGAATTGCATTCCAAAGCACTGTCAGTTATTAAATAGTTCTGAATGCATGCAGTATACCAAAAGGATAGTTTATATACTAGCCTATCGAATGACACTTTTGATAAAAATTTTAGGATTGTATTTTGCTGTTACTCTCTCTTTTTAATATCAAAACTTAATATCTCAGAACAATTTATTATGGAAATTTTAAATTTTAAAAGGGAAGATTTTTTAAATGTTTGTTCAGATACTATTAGACATAACATTTAAGGAAAAAATAAGACTGATTCTCACAGTAGTACCAGATTAAAGAGTATCAGATATATATTGGTAACTAAATGTATTTATATATTTATTTGGCATTTGTTTACCAGGAAAGTCTGACTAGGCATGAATCCCATTTTCAGCGGAGGCCTGGGGAGAAAAACTCCAACATACATAGTTCAATTAATAAACCACATAATATTATCACATGAAGTGCAGTAACAAATATTAGAATCGACATACAGGATAAATAAATATAGATCAGAAAATCATACAGTGAATATTAAACAACAGTCATATTCTTTTTGGGGATAAACTCTTGGCTAGGCTTGCAAGGGCCCCAGGGCCATTAGCCTAATATCCTCATATGATCCTATGAACCTAGTAAAGTACAATAAATAGTGATAACCAATAGTAAAGATGTTAAGCAGTTTAAATATGGGCAAAAGACTAAGAGAAAGGAAAGAGATTTTGCACTTGGTGGGAGATTAGGAAATGGAGTTAAAGTAGGTAGCTATTGAAGAAGTAACTGGTGCTTTGGTTACTAAGAGAAGGGAAGAAAGGAAAGGGAAAAAAGAAGAGGATGGGAAAGAGAAGGAAGAAGGGAGAAGGAAAGAAGATGGAAGACAGGGAAGATAAAGGAAGAAAAGGAAGCAGTACCAGGGAGTGTCAGCCTGGTGTAAGACGTGTACAAAGTCAGGAGTAAAGGAAAAATCTCTCTAGAGATTGTTTGGATATATTACTGCATGGCATTGCTCTCATATTTTAGGAATACTGTTCCAGACCTTGGCTATTGAGTAGGAATATAGGCAGTGACTGATAGATTTTTTTCAGTTTATGGATTTCAAGGAGGTGTTTCTCAGATGAACAAAGAGGGTGATTAGGGAGGTAATGGTTATGAATGGTGCTGGTTGCTGGGCAGGATGACGATTTGTGTACCACTGTAGATGCAAGGAGGAGTTGGGTGAACTTGAGGTAGTGAGGTAACTCAATCCAGTGTAAATATCTGAAGGTAGAGCAGTGGGGGGTGTTTTATGACTGACTGCAAATCTTGCTATTTTGCTAATGCAAAGCTCAAGTTTTGATCTTAGGGATATCTGAATGCTAGTGAAAATGAGTGAGGAATATAGTAGTAAAGTAAGGGGGTGTCTATTGGCTATAGTAATACTTGAGGAGTTGGTAAGGAATCTTTTTGGTCTATACAGCTAAATATTCTATTCTATTATATGATACTCTACACTAGGATTATAGCTAAAATGTAAAACCTAAGAATGTAGTAATACTACAAGACATAGTATACAAACAGAAAGAGATCAGAATAAGTAAATACGTATATACTTAAAGAATATAAACACGCATGCAAGAGTGGGAAGTTGGCATAGTGAGTAAGGTGTTCACCTTTTAGGCACATGGCACGGGGTTTGATCCTACCATGGGGTAACTGGCTGGGCTTGGAGTAGCCCACAAGGAGAGCTAGCCTGGTAAAAATTATTGAACTAATGATCCTATGAACAACTTTACACATAGTCAATAAAACAGAAAAAATATAAAATCATTTGACCTAGGAATAATACCTAACAAAACTATCATACTGGGTGATGTTAATATCAATTGGCTTGCCCTCACTTCTAACTCCTCTACTAACAGCATAGACCTTTATGACTACACTCAAATCCACTTTCTTTCACAAACCCACTAACACCTTTTTTACCCTTGACTGGATTCTCATTTCCCATCCTAACTTCTATCACTACCTTGAATCCCTGCATGACTCATTCAGTGATCACTCTCCAATTTGTGTCCAAGATATTTTTCCCACCTCACTAGACCACAAACATTCAGGAATTGCTGTAAGTTGCCAACTTTAACTCTGAAACATTCAACAGCTATCTCTCCGCAATTGACTGGTCCATCCTCTACCACCTACCTCTTGATGAAGCCGTTCATCAATTTAACTCCATCTTTCTAAACACTCTTAACTCCCTAGCCCCCCCCCCCCCAGAACAGTCCAAATCAAATCATGCTGCTCTCCCTGGCTCACCAAGACTATACAGTCTCTCATCCTAAAAAGATGCCCTGCGTGGAAACTCTAGATAAACACTAAGTCTTACTTACACTTCCAAATATATAGGGAGCTTAGAAACCTGGCCAAAAACATATTAACAATGACAAGAAAAACGTCTACCACACACACCCCTTAGTTCCCAATCTAGCAATCCCAAAAAAGTTTGGAAGATTGTTAACCAAATTCTTCACCGTGGTTACCCATCAACTCCTAACCCCTGCCCTAATAAGTCACCCCAAGAAACCACTTCCATCTTCATTTCTTGCTTTATTGATACTATCTGCCAACTTTTGCCAACTTATATCCCAACCAATCCCTCACCACCCACCACCTCCTAACTACAAACCCACTTTTTCTCACTTAGTCCCATCTCCACTACCTACATTAAAAATCTTCTTCTCAAACGTAAACCTTGTTCCCCATCAGCCAATAACTTGCCACCTCTCTTCCTAAAGGTTGCTGCTAACTCTTTTGCTTACCCAGTCTCCATTCTCATAAACTGCTCAATCAAAGAATCCACTGTTCCTACTCTCTGGATGAAATTATATGCCATACTTATCCACAAAGATGGAATCTCTATAGATCTCTCTAATTATTGCTGTATAGCCATACTATCTCCCCTCTCCAAAATCCTCGAGCACTGCATCCATTAACAACTCCTGGGTTATCTCACTCAAAATAATCTATTCACTCCTACCCAACATGGCATTTGCCCCATCACAGCATCTCTACCACTCTCATCTCATTTACTAACACTGTCTCCTTAGCTAGAGACTCTAGTAAACTAGTGTCCTACCTCTTCTTAGATCTCTCCAAAGCCTTTGACATGTCTCCCATCCCATCCTCCTCTCCAAACTTTCCCAACTAAACATCTCTCCCTTTGCTAGCTCCTGATTTTACAGGTACCTTACTAACAGGCAACACTCTGTTGAATGGCTTTCTGTCCTAGCTCCTTTTCTTCCCATAAAATGGGAATTCCACAAGGCTTAGTTCTAGGCACCCTTTTCTTTGACATCTTTATTAATCAACTATACATATCCTGTCTATAGTCATCCCTCAGACAATATGCAGATGACTTCACTATGATGACAGTTGCAGACAACCCCTCTGACCTGCTTACCCTGACACAAACCTCCTTTAACCTCACTGAATCTTGGCTCACTAACAACCAACTTATACTAAACCCTAAAAAGACAAAACTACTCCTATTTCTACCTAAATCTCTCAACCATCTTAAATCCTCATTCACTATCACCTCCCTTAACAGCACCTCTATCTCAGTTGAACACCGCACAAAGCTCCTTGGCGCAATTATCGATGACCAACTTAAATTTGATTTCCATGTACACCACTGTATCAAAAAAAAAATCACCAAAAGCTTGGCCTACTATATAGAAACAAAATATTCCTTACTCCCAACTGCAGAATCTCACTTGCTCAAGCCTTTCTCCTCCCCAACCTCTTCTACACTTTCAAATCTTTACCAACTTACAGACCACTCTACTATCCAGACTTGAAATCACCTGCAACAAAGTAGCTCATTTTGCAGCCAACCTCCCACCAAAAACTCACCACTGTCTTGCTCTCTGAACACTCAGCTGGCTTGAGTTTCCTAGTCAACTCTTACTTACTCAACTTCTCATCATCCACACTATTCTAAATAAGCCCACCTCCTGCCCCAGCGTATCTACTCTCATCACGCTTTAAAACCTAAAACACTCCCTCAGAAGCTCTAACCAGCATCTTTTACAGATAAATAAGCCTAAAAAATCTATTGGACAAAACCTCTACAGCTACCTCTCAGCCTTCACTTTGAATAATCTTTCCTCATCCCTCAGAAACATTTCCCATCAAAACAATTTCAAGAAAACTCTCAGAAATTACCTGCACACCACCTGGGTTTGTCACTGCAATCATCCCACTTGAATTATCTTCCCTCTCTCCCCCTCCAACTTTTTTCTTTTTTTTTACTTCCCTCCTTTTTTTTTTCCTTCCTTCTCACTTCTCCTTCCTTGCAACTATTATACCTAATATAATCTTTCTTCTTTCTTCTTTCTTTTTCCTTCCCTATTATTCTACCTAATTAGAACTTTATCCTATTTACAACCCCTGAATATTTATCTGCTACATTGATCTACCCATCTTCCTCTGTACTGTCTTCATATCTGAAATGCCTTCTTTCAAGTACACATCATACTGTCAGTGCCAGTATAAGACACACCTGTGAATTTATTTTACTGTATACACTGCTTTTCATTCTTATTGTAACTTTGTCTGGCAAGCTTCATTTGCTATAACCTTTTTGACACAACAATTGATATTTGCTTACAAACTTGTATAGTTTTTTTGTATGTATGATGTATTTTTGAACTTTTTACTAGCTTAACTTAGGATCATCGATCATAGGATCATAGGAAGTTACTAGGCTATTGGCCCTGAAGCCCTTATAAGCCTAGCCAAGGGTTTAGCCCATGTTTAGACAAGTCAGCACCCAATGCCTCTGTCCAACAGGGACACAGGTGGAATCACAGGGATGTATTTTCTGTTTCACATCCAGTTATCCAGGTTGCACTTAAAAAGGGCAAAGAGGTACTCTCCTTGTCGTGGAGAGGGAGTCTATTCCACAGATGGGGGAGTCTGCTGGACACAAATCTGTCCTGGCAACAAGTCCTATTCATGTCACTGACCAGGTTGAGGCCATGTGTGTGGGTTACTTGAGTGGAGCTTGACTTGTGGATATGCAGCAATCCCATCAAGGTGGGGTCCAAGAATGCCTTGTATGCCAGACAGATGTCATCTCTGAGGAGTCTGTATGAAACTGAGTAGAGGCATAAGGCTTTTAGCCCATCTGTGTATGGTAGATTTTTGCAGCCCTGAATTCTCCTGGTGTGGAACCTATTTGGTCTCTCCAGCTGCTGCATGTGCTTTGTGAGGTACATGCCAAATGGGGTGTTGTACTCAATAATGGGTCTTATAAAGGAAGAATACAGGGATGTTATGGCCTCCTTGTTCCTGGATGAGATAGCCTTACTTATGAGGTGGGCCATGTGGAAAGCTTTCCGTATAATGGAACCAACATGGTGGTCAAAAGACAGGTTGCTATCAAACTGGGTTCCCAAATCCCTCATGACTGATTGTGTGCTTAGGATGTTGTTATTAGTGTGATAATTTGTGGGGATGTCTCTCTCCCCAAAGTGGATGATGATGCATTTTTTGGTATTCAGCTTGAGGCCATGTTTCTGGCACCAGTCATTTATTTTGGTGAGACCTTCTTGGAGGATGTCCATATCACTAGGGGAATTGATGACAGCACACAGCTTGCAGTCATCTGCAAACTTAATTAGCTATAGCCCACTGGTTTTTGCCTGCACCTCAGAAAAGTATATCCTAAATAAAAGAGGCCCCAAGACCGATCCTTGGGGTATGCAGCTCATTACGGGTCTACTGCTTGAGGTGGGTTCCCCTATTTTGACTAGGTGGGTTCTATCAGTGAGCCAGTTAGCTATCCATCTGGTAACATATGGCTTGATGCCTAGTTCATAGGTTCATAGGTAGGTACTGGGCTATCTGCCTGAAGGCATATATTAGTCCAGCCACATTGTGCGGTATTCACCGCTCCTTTGGTTAGTTCCCTAGGCCCTTGATCTGGCAGATAGTACCCTTGGCCCCTATCTAGTAGAGCTGTTGGTATGAACCCTGGTGTGAACTTTCTGTTACCCATACACTCGTCAAGGTTCCTCTTGAAGAGTGATAGTGAGGGCTCTGTCTTATGTAGATCAGGACCTTGTTCCATAGCAAGGGAAGTCTTTGCAAAGGGAATCTATCCCTCCAGCATGTTGTATTTATTGTTGTGCTGTAGTTTATATCCCTAGAGCTTGTAGCTCTAGTAGATTTGATTTTGCTAAGATGGAGCATGTTCAACAGTTCTGGGTTGGACATGGCTCTGTATGTTAGACAGAGATCGCCTCTGAGAAGGCGGTATGCAACAGAGAAAGGTCTTCGTTTTTTCAATCATGCTGCATAGGGCAACTGTTTGAGGCCAGTAATACTCTTAGTGAGGTACCTCTGTGGCCTCTCCAGATGGAGATGCCTAGCCAGGTACATTCCAATTGGTGCATTGTACTCAATAATGGGTCTGATGAGGGAAGAATAAAGGGTCACCACTACATCCTTAGATCTTGATGCAAACTCTTTCGTGATCAGATGGGTCACATAGACGGATTTTCTATCCACCTTGGCAACATTTTTATCAAAGGAAAGCTGACTATCTACTTGGGTCTCTAGATCCCTTATTACTTCATCAGATTTCAGGGGGTTACCTCCTATGTGGTAGTTCGTGGTTACTCTGTTTTTACCAAAGGGATTACTATGCATTTTTTAGCATTTAGCTTGAGACCATGGCTTTGACACCATGCATCAGCCTCATTAAGGCCCTTCTGGAGGATATCCATGTCAGCCGGAGACTCTATTGTAGCACCCAGTTTGCAGTCATCCACGAACTTGGTCAGCCACAGCCCTTCAGTGCTGACCTGTACTTCTGAGAAGTATATGCCAAACAGGAGGGGCCCAGGACAGAGCCCTGAGGCACACCGCTCATTACTGGTCTGGATTTGGACATAGATCCCACTACTCTTACTTTGTGGGATCTGTCTGAGAGCCAGTTTGTGATCCATCTTGTGACGTAAGGGTTTATGCCCAGGTTGGTGAGTTTATCAATAATACCTGAATGGGGAATGGTGTCCAATGCTTTAACAAGGTCAAGGTAAGCCGTGTGTACCTCCTTTCCCCTTATCTATACCCTGAGTAACTGTCTCAAAGAAGTCCACCAGGTTCAGGAGGCATGATCTGCCCTTGACGAAGCTGAACTGTGGGGGTCAAGTGTTTGGAGATTCCCAATCTCTCTGTTTATGAGTTCCATAATGATTCACTCCATTGCCTTACAGATCAGACTGGTCAGGCTTATTGTTCGATAGTTCCCAGGGTCGGTTGTGGGCCCACCCTTGTACAGCGGAACCACCGTTGCTGTGCGCCATTCTATGGGCGCATATCCTGTCGAGAGGCTGAGACTGAACAGGGTATTCAGATGCAGGGTTAATTCATTTTGGAGCTCGCATATGACACAGCCCGGGACACCATCTGGTCCCATGGAGGCAGTGCTTTTAGCTTTAGATAGAGCCTTATTAACCAACATATCAGCAATAATTGGAGTTACACAATCCCCTGGAATAGTAATAGGCCCTGTAGGTGGTGAGGGGGAGAGAAATTTGCACTGAACCTGTCAGCCAAGATGTTGGCAATTTCAGTGGGGTCAGTGTATTTTGTTCCATTTTGTACTAGCTTATTACAGACCTGAGCGTTGCCATTTAGGTTTTTGATGTAACCATAGAAGGCCTTATGGTTATCCTTGGCATCCTTGGCAACTTTCTTTTTGAAATTGGCTTTAGTTGACTTGATGAGGGCCCTCAATTTCTTACTAATGCTGATCAGGGATGATTTTTCTACTTGAGATTTGGCCTTTTTTTGTATAAGTCTCCTCCTTTTATTGTATAGTTTGCTTATGGCCGGGGTCCACCAGACTGGTTTCTTCTTGCTTGAGGAAGGAGTCTTGGTTTTATTTGGGATAGCACGGTCCATGTAATCCTGAAGATGTATATAAAGTGCCTCAGTGTAGGATTCTGCATCCTGGATATCATTATCCTTCTGCAAGGGAATAGTGAAGCTTTTCACTTCTGATGCAAGTAGTTTGAAGTTTGCTTTGGAAAGGTTTTTTACGATGGTTTCTTTGACTGGGGGAGGTGGAGGGGTGAGGATGTCCAGGGTTATCAGTTTGTGGTCTGATCTGACCAGAGAGGGAGCGATAATGGGTGTGGTACAATGGGCACCCATATTTGTGATGACTAAATCCAATATGTTGTCCCCTCTAGTGGGAGAACATACCAGTTGTTCAAGGGCATTTGAATTTATAAATTCTATGAACCGCTGGGCATAGGAGTTAGAACTTTGGTAGTTGAGAGAGTTTATTATGCCCGAGTGAGAAATAGTGTCAAAGGCTTTGGCCAGGTCAAGGTAAGTGGTGTGCACCATCTTCCCTCATCCCTGGCTTTGGTAAATGGCTCAAAGAAGTCAACCAAATTTAACAGACATGACCACCCTTTGACGAAGCCAAACTGTGTTGGATTGAATGTTTGGAGGCTGCCAATGTCCTTGTTAATGAGGTCCATGATAATCTGTTCCATGGCCTTGCAGTTCAGGCTAGTTAGGCTGATGGGTCTATAATTTCCCAGATCAGTGGACGCTCCACCTTTGTGCAAAGGGATGATAGTAGCTGTCCTCCATTCAGCTGGGACAAAGCTAGTACTCAGGCTTTGGTTCATTAGGGCACCTAATGGTGCTGCAAGTTCCTTCCTGAGATCATGTAGGATGCAGCCTGGGATGTAATCTCATCCCATGAAGGCTGTATTTTTGCCTTTGAGAGAGCAGTGATGACCTGTTCCCTAGATATAAGGGCAAAGGGGCAGGTACTGGGAATGTCCTGATTTACTGATGGGAGGACAGAGGGCTGAAGTTTTCACCGAATCTGCCAGCCAGCAAGTTTGCTATATCTACAGCATTTGTATATGTGTTGTCCTTGACTACCAGTTCAGAACAGATTTGGGTGCTTCCTTTGAGATTGCGGACATATGTGAAGAAGGCCTTATGATTAGATGTGGCCAATTTGGACTCAAAGTTTGCTTTGGAGGATTTCACTAGTGCTCTTATTTGCTTGTTCAGGCTAAGAAGAGATCACTTCCAATTGGGCACCTACTCCTTCTTGGTCCTGGACAGCAATTTTTTCCTTTTGTTTTAGAGTTTATTTATTGCAGGTGTCCACCATATAGGTTTACTCTTCCTTGTGGACGATGATTTAGTCCTGTCGGGTATTCCTGGTTCCATGCATCTATATAAATGCTTGTTTAGTGCTTGGTATAGTTTTGGAGGATTCCTATTAGCATTTCAAATGTTGAAAATGCCAAATTTAATTTCATCGAACTGAAATGTTCGAAATGTCAGAAGAGCGAACTGACAGAACATTGATTTCTTTCCCAGGGAAAGAAATCGGTGGGCAGTCATCGGAGTTTGCTATTTCCTCCACTGTGGTGCGGTCCCAGAGTTGGTATATTTAAGTAGGGGGGTATGGGGGGCACAGCCCCCCCATGTTGGAGGTTGTGGGGGGTGAAGCCCCCCACTTCTGTTAGTGTTTAAAGTATTAATTAAAGTATTATTATTATTTTTTTTTTGCACAGTACACCGATTTCCTTCCCTGGGAAATCAATGTTCCATCAGTTCGCTCTTTTGAGATTTTGAACATTTCAGTTAGATGAAATTGCATTCCATGTTTTCAGCATTTGATATGCTGATATAGACCCATTTTGTATACTGGTTTCAATTCCTGGGGGGGCTGTGAAGCTGTTTACACCATCCCTCAGGAGGCTGTAATTAGCTTTGGAGAGGTTTTTTTGTTTGACCTTAGCTAGTGGGGGGGTTGGGGGAGATAGTGACTTCGAACATGACCACCTTATGGTCAGATCCTTTCAGGGAGGATGATACTGGAGGGATGCTGCAGTGGTTACTCATGGTGGTTAGTACCAAGCTCAAGATATTATCACCTCTTGTCGGGGTATCGACTAACTGTTCCAAAGCATTTGCACTGACAAAATAGAAGAATCTCTGGACATTTCTGTTCTGGCATGAGTAGTTCTTTCAGTCTACTTTTGTGTAGTTAAAGTCAAAGAACAGGTTAAGATAGGCAGATTGGGCATCTTGAGTCAGATTTGGGGGCCGGTAGCTAGCTATGATTTGTATACAGGTCTTGTCAATGGTTAACTGCTCCTGGAGTGTCTCCTGTGTGTCATATTGTTTGGCCAGCCTGGAGGTGTGTATGTCTTTAATATATATTGAAAGTCTACCTCCTTTGGCTTTACTGCCTACAGTTTGGGGTCTGAATGTATGATAGGATGAGTAACCAGGTAAGGCTGGGGTGCTCTCTGCATCTTTGAACCAGGTTTCTGGGACTGCGCAGATGTCAGAATTTTCCAGGGTTAAGAATGCTCACAATGAGTGCAGTTTCATGTTTAGACACCTAGCAATTAGCAGCATGAACTTTAATTTGCATTTTGTTGAAATTTTTATGTTGGTAGTTTTAACCTCATCACTTTTCTTAAAAAGGCACTATGGGGAGGCAAGAGCCTTTGCCAGAAGACTGAAGCCCAAGTGAGACAGATGCAGGCCATCTCTGGCAAAGCATTGTGGTCTGTCAATCATATCATCCCAGGCTGTCAGGTACTAGATTCCCCCTGAAATGACACCAGAAACTAAGCCAATTGTTAAAGTCATTAATTTTCCGTTTGTATTGAAGCATCATTCTGGGTGATGGTAGAATGCTGCTTAAGGCTAGGGACATACCTGCCTGGGACACATATTCAGTGAGTTCAATCATGTCTCTCTTCATATACTCCAGAGAGGTATGTCTCAAGTCATTCACGCCAACATGGACTATGACAGAGTCATAACAGTACCTGTTGTTAAGAGACTTGAGTGCATATATGATATGGAAGACTCTGGCCCCTGACAGACAACTAACCATGACTTTCTTCTTATCCAACCTGGTGAGAGGCATATCTGTGTGTCTCATAAGGGAGTCTCCTTTAACCAATATTTTGGATTTATGGTTAAGCCTTAGTGGCTGTGAGACACAGGTATGTGAACTATGTGGGGTATGTGGTACGAAGGACTGTGGAGATCATGTGTGTTTTTGTCTCGGAGGTCTCCTTTGTTTCAGTATGTTTTTGTTGAGGATCTCCGCATATGTGAGTGTGTGTTGTGTAGGTGTGGTTGGTGTTTAAGGTGTAGTGATTGTGTTGACAACCTTCTCAGTGCCAGATATATTGGCTTGGGAGGGTGAGAGTATAGACTCCAGATTTCCTAATGTAATTGCATCTCTCACAAATTCTTTTCTTAGATGGTAGTAGGAGATGATTGTCCATTTACATGAGGCAATTGCTACACTGCCTCAGGATGCCCATATCAACCAGACTGGCAGGAGAAACTGTAGAAAATTGTCCATCCATATTTGTCAGAATCTGAGAGAGAAAGACCAGGGAGAGCCAAGGGATAGGCCTAAAGCCCAAGTGTTTAAACCAAAACTGAGAGGCTTAGAATAACACTTAAAATTTAAACAGGCTATAAACAAGCAGCAATAAATGCAACAGAAGAGATACAATTGAACACGTTAGAGAACAAGGAGGAAACACAAATACAGTAAAAGCAGCTGAATAAAGTGTTTTTTTTTTTGTTAGGAGAGTGGAAAGGAAGAGAGGAGGAAAAGGAGATAACTCAAGGTTAAGGAACTAAGGGATTTGGTCTTCCCAAATGATCTCTGTATTAGGCAGAATGAGCTAATGAGATGGGACTGGGAGGAGTGTCCCTGATCAAATTTACAGTAGGGGCGAGCAACAGCAAAAGCTACCAAATTTAAGAACACAACAGCAGTTGGGTGGGAGGATGGGAGAAATAAATTCAACCAGAGGTCATCAAATCTATAAATGCAGACACAGAAAAGTAAATAATTCAGTCAAGCAAATAAATAAAAACAGTCCATACTGTTAAGCAAATAAACAAAACTAGTTAAGTACTGTTAAGCAAATAAAACAAACTGTAGTACTGATAAGAAACACTTGTATTGAGAATACTTTTCTTTTGTTCCTGTCAAACTTGTACTGTGTATGTTACTTGTATCACTTGTGACTGTAGAGTTTTCTCCCCGGGACTCCGCTGAAAAAGGGCACAAGGTCAGTTGGACTAACCTGGCGAACAAATGTCAAATAAATAAATAAATAATAAATATGTAAATGACAACTGACTTCCTCCGTATAGTAGATCACGAAGATAATTTTGATGATTGTAGAGATATTCAGTTTGGTTAACTTATAATAAAGATTCTATACACCTGTTTAACTTTTCTTATTCATAACTCACTGATGGGCTTTTTTAAGATGACGCATTCTAAAAATATGAGACTCATTAATTTGAATCAGAAGCATGAGCTAAGCATTGTTACTCAAATGGAGGGTTTGACAGGAAGTTTGTTCATTTTTTTTTCAACAAACTAGGAATATGTTATTCTATGGTAGAATGTTTTAGGGTTATATCATTAGGTAACTTTTTATTTGTTTCAAAAGGTTTGTCCTTACCTGAAGATTTTATATTATTATATATAAAGTATATAATAAGTTCTGTACATAAATGTGATTTCATTATATCTGTGTTTTTTTCCTCCCTTATATAAATGTCTGATTTTAAATGCATATCTATTAATATTAATGGACTGCATAATCCAATAAAGAGGGGGAGTCTTTTCAAATACTTGCAACTACATAAAGCTCAAATAGTATATCTACAGGAAACACATCAAACACATTTATCTAACAAAGATGTAAACACATTTTCATTAAATAATTGTTTGGTTTTAGCAGGTTCTGGCTTTTGAGCCAAAAGAAGAGGCACCCTCATTTTATGGAAGAACTAACCAGTAATGCCTAAAGTAAAAGCTACCTATCTTGATAGAAATTGTATATTAAGCATTGCTATAACTGAGTGGAATAGAAAATTATATACATTAGTGAACTCTTATTGGATTCCAGGGGTTGGACCTAAAGATGCAAAAAGTACTTGGAAACTATAGCCTATTACATGAAAGATGAAGTCATAATGGCTGATGTTTTTAATTGTATTTTATCAGGCAAAGATTCCACTGCAGATAGAAAGCTGAGAATTACATGTTCAGCCAAACACTTAATGAATTTTGTAAATCTAATGAATTTAAAGGATATATATGAGCTAAGGAAAACAAACTCACTTCGATTTACCCATTATTCATATAGATATGAAACATAAACAAATATTGATAATTGTTTGTCTCAAACAATCTATCACATTTCAGAGAAGTTTCAATAGTTTCATGTCCGTCATCAGACCATAATGCTATAATCTTTAATATTATTTTAAAAACTGACAATTTAATACATCACAGAAGATTATCATCATACATTATTAAAATAAAAGGATTAAAGGATTGGTATGTTAAAGAAATCAAAAATTTCCTAGAAATAAACATGAATGGTGAAGTATGTGATATTACCCTGTGGAATTTACTAAAGGCTTAATTAAATAGAAGAGTTACAGGCCGGTATATTACTAAAACAAGAGAATGGAACAAAGAATTGAATACACTACAGACCAAAATTGACATAAATCTAAAACCAAATAACATTATCAGTTGGTCTGAACTTAAAACCTTAAATATAAAATATGGTGAAGTTCTAAATCATAAATTTTCAATAAACTTGGAAAAACTTAAACTTCAGGCATATTCAGTAAACCCTTTAAGCTTGAATAAACTTGCTCTTAAATCAAAGAAAATGAATAAACCAAATCACAGTAAAGAAATTATGACACATATAAATAATAAGAAGGAAAGAATAACAGATATTAAAGATTTTCTTGAGGGCTTTTAAATATTTTATGAAACTATAATTAATAATATGAATTACCTAGATAATGATGATATACCCCCGGATTCAGCAAACCCTGCATGGTGTGCAGGAACAGTGAAGTAGCTCCAGGAGGCAATATGTCTGCCATGCGATCCAGGAATAAGCTGCAGGGAGGTGCACGAGCGCTCCTGCACTATTCCTGCAGGGAAGCAGCTCCTGTATGCAAATTACCCCATTTGCAGGTGAAAAACATGCAAATGAGGTGAATTTGTGATCCAGGAAGCTGGCAGCCGGCTGTGCAGGACTAGTGTAATCTGTAGAAATGTACTCGGTTAGTAACAGAGTACATTTCTGCAAACTACAAAACGGAGCCATGACAGCTCCAAATAAAGGCCGTATATAATGTGTAAAGCATGCCAATGGACAAATATATGGCCATTGGCATGGAAAACAGTTTAAAAAAACGTTTATTTTTTTTTAGCCGATTTCAGCAGTTTAAGCATAGGGCAGCTGCATGTAAACAAGATTGGGCCAAAAATATAAAAAATAACCTGAAATAAGCATTCTAACCAAAATCACGTTTTGCCATTATACTCAATGGCAGGCAGAAGACAACATGGCCAGTGAATAGTGATTACTAAGGGAGGAGGCTCAATGTGGGACCTGTAACTATGCATTAGCAGGCAATCCTATGCAAATAAGGGGAAATATACTGAATCCCAGATTTCCCCTTAATGCTAGTCAGCACCCAACAGTGTAAGTGCAGGAAGAGCTTGGTGCACGCCTAGGAGTTAGCTAACATCATATGGGGGATGTCAGGCATACTGTAAGCAGACTGGAGGCCTGTGGCTCGGGTTTGCCCTTAGCTTAGCAGAGCTAAGCAAGGAGGTGTGTCTGAGGCTGCCTAGCCCTCTTTACATTACCTAAGCAGGTATGCATGCCGTGCACCAGGTTTTAAAGGATAAAAAAAAGTAAACCAGGAAATGGAAGCCCTGTGCACATTTGAGCACTGTGATTGCACGGTGTGCCCCTGGGCTTAAACAGGAAGGCAATGGGAAGGGGAAACCATAGTAGGAAGGTAATCAAGGAGAACTGGCATAGCAGGCAGGTGAAATGTATCAGAATCAGCCAATTACACAGGCAGCAGCCCAACGCAGAACACTGCTATAAATTATGCAAAAACCTTTCCCTCTGTTTTTTCCCACATACACTACACCACCAGTGTATAAATGCGGGGAAATTTTAACAAACAAAAACAACAAAATGATAGGGGCTGCAGTAGCTATCATACATCAACATGTGAAAGAGGCTAATGGTGGTGAGGATGAGAATGCTGTCAACCAACCCACTGAGGAGACGGAGAAGAGTGTACAGACTCAAGGTAACCTAACAGGGGCTACATGAGATGGAGATAGTGGAGCACTATAGAGTGGACAGGGACCTCCTACAGCAAATTGTTGAGCTGTGCCGGCCACACCTGACACACAGAACTAACAGTGGGGAACCCATCTCAGTGGATACCAAGGTATGTGTAGGCCTAAGAACAGTGATGGGAATAATGCATTACAAAAGTAATGCGGTACTGTAATATATTAAATTTTTAAGCAACTAGTAATATTCTGAATTACTTCTCAATATAGTAACGCAGTAATTGTAATATATTACTTTTTTTAATAACTAGTAACGCAAGTGTCAATTACTTTTGCATTACTTTTTGCTTGAATTCAGCCACGTAGCTGGTGGAGCGAGAGGAGCAGTCCACATTTCAAAACCAAAAAAAAATTCTTCTCCTTTAAGGAGGACCATGCATGCGTATGTGTTATACGCATGGACACATGCCACCCACTATTAAAAAAAAAAAAGAAAAGAATGAGATTTCCGCGTTGGCGCCTTGTGGTTGATTATCGTAGCTGTTCGCTCCTGCACAGTTGCTTGATTTCCCTTTCCCGTATTGCCGTTCATGGTTATTTGAAGAGAAAATAAGTAAAAACTGAAAAGGCACCAGGAAAAATAAATAAGCTGCTGTATTGCTACCTGTTGGTAAAATACAGGGTGTGTAAAGAAAGTAGAGCACTTCAGTTCCCTGTTGCCATTCTGTGTAGGCTTTACAGGTAACTATTGTTTTAACCCTAACAGGCAATTGATCAGATGCTTATACCTTCCTGTTGCTCCATTTTTAGGAAATGTTCCTTGATCTCTTCCCCATGAACATTTCAACTGTCCTGATTTGTCTCATATTTTCATCCTGTCCTTTGTAGAATTTTTGATTTCCTGGTAAATCACTTGAGGATTACAGTCTGTCACTAATGCAAAACGTTAGAGTGTTATGCCTCTTACTGTTCTGAAAGTGCATGTTGATGCAAACTGCTGCACTAAGGCTATAAGTGAACTAACATTTAGAAATTATCCCTGATCTGTGGACTTTCTTCCACCCACTGCTCTTTGACTTTCTCCTGGGGTTTTGAGCAAAGAAGATGAAGGTATATTTCCTCATAAAATATATGGCTTTTTTGGTAAGTCATTGAGGATTGCAGTAACTAAATAACTTTTGAGTTTCAGATTTTGTATAGCTAATTGTCTGCTGTTGTTTACTCATTGTTCTGGCTTTGCAGAAATAATGGGATTTACATGAAACAACTTGGAATACTTTTAATGTGTGATACCTGTCTGGGACAAAGCTGCAATAAGAAATGATGACCTTACTGTACCATAACCAAACTTTGAAAGGTGCACATAAGTGGCTATGACTGCTGGCTTGGGGAGGGGGCTATGCATGGATGAAAGCAACTAACCTCTTGTCTATGTAATTTAAACTGTCACTGATCTAGCTTTGCAAGACTAGTGTCCAATTGTGTGAAGTGATATTAAATACTTTATTAATGTTGCTTTTAATTAATTTCTGTATTAATTACCACCATAATGAACCATCTGAGATGCACACAGTAAAGTGGATATCATTGTTGGGTACAGATGCCTTCTGTGGATACAAGTTACTTACCTGTGCTGTTGTTTGATCACTATTAACAGCAGTCTCTGATCTGATTAGCAGGAATTGTACAAATAATGTATTGACTGAATTTCCTGACATCAGTGTAAAATCTGTAATGCTATGGCTTATGCGTGTGCGTGTGTGTGCGTGGGAGCATGAGTGTGTGGGTGTGTGTTTGAGTGGCCTTTTATGGCTGAAATTTTCTGAAATGGGTAGTTTTGTGATTATTGGTTCATACATTGCTTACTGAAGGAATGTTCAAAACTACGAATTTGAAACACATTCAAACAAGTGGTGCTGTATTATACAAGGAATATCATTTAATACAATCAGGAAGGTGAATCAAAGAACACATACATGTATGCGCGTCCCTAAAAATGTGTGCAAGGAGCCTATGGTTTGAAAACAGCCTAAAGGTAAACGTAATCCTCCATTGGCTAGATGAATTTTCTTTGAATGTGAGTTTTAATTCTGTTTCAATTAATATGACTTTCTAGGGCATATAAGTTTACTGGTCATGCTAAGTCTATTTTCATTGTGAGACTGTATTATTTGTTTAACAATTGGCTATCAGTGTTTGTGCTATTTTAGTTCAACATCTGTAATCATTGTAGTAAGAAAGCAGTATGCACACTGACAGGTTTGAACAATGTGGATGGTAACTGGGGAGAAATAGCCAAGTAATGGAACACTGGAATGGCTGGGTAGGAAGCTGTTTTTGGGGGGTAGGGGTTTGCCACAGAAAGGGCTACTGTAGGGGGACTCTGATGCCGATTGACAGTAATTGTGGTATATGAACCAATCAAAAGCTGTGTAGCAGAGCCAAAACAGTTCATTGCAGAACAGTGGGTTCATTTATGGTCGAATGCAGAGCGTTCTGCATAATCAGGAGCACTTGTCTTCTCTTTTATGTTTTAAATGTTTGTGGACTGACAGCCAGGTACTATGATTGGAAAAATCCCCACAAAAGGTATATTTTATTTTGTGAAGGGGAGGGGCAGCAAACTCAACAAATAGCGGTGGGTTGGATAAGGATTTATGGATTTTTGGCACACCAAATATAGTAGGTATTCTGGGGTGTTCAATTGTAAGATAGTTGTAGGTGTCTAAGGTAATTTGGCCATGCAAGAGAAGTTGCTCAAGTTCTAAATCTATATTGCGATATGCTATATTTAATTCATTATGTGAGGCCTCAAAATAAACTTTGCTGTATAATAAATCAAACATTCTAATGTTATAATCGCCAATGTTCATCATAACCATACCCCCACCCTTATCTGGTTTCAGGAATCTGACATTTTTGAGATGAAGAATGTCATTTAAAATAGCTTTTTCTTCAGCACTAAGGTTACCCATAGAGTCATTTTTGTTCCTATTCTTCAATAATGTTCTAATGTCAGATTCACAAAGTCCTTCAAATAGTTGTACAAGAGGGTGGTGTGGGGGGTAGAAAGTACTAGGTCTCTTAAGGGTTGGACATCCAACCATAAAATTAGAGTCTTGAAAAAATAAAGCAAGATTAAGCTTTCTTGTGAATAATCTTAACTGTAGTATAGAGTCAACAATGCAGCCCTTTCTAGCTGGAACAAAGCTCATACCCTTAGATAGTAGGTCAGCCCATTCACTATTTATCGTAAGCTGACTGTAATTGTAAACAGTGAAATCTCCTAGAGCATTGGTAACAATAATCCATGTTTCATTATATAAATTCATAGAGCTATCTATCTCCGGTAAGCATGCCATCCCCCCTTCCGTGGTGCAGTCCGAGGGTTGTAACCATAATTCTGGTAGTTCGGCCTCGTCTGCCTCTGATTCATCAGCCTCTCTGACCTCCTTAAAGGGACTTGTTCTAAAGGGGCATCTACACTAGTATTGTCATCATCATGTGCCTCATTATCATATGGTAATGAATCCATATCATTGCTTTCTGTCGTTTGATTAAATTGCCCCCTCGGTGGGTCTGGGTATGCCTTACCCTCCTCATAATGAACTTTGTCCCTAAATAACTTTCTCTCTTTCCTACATTTGAGGTCACTAAGTTCAGTATGTACAGCATTAAAGACAGCATTAAATACATTTCTTTTAGCATCAAATAATAAATCGTTTTTAATACTGGCATCTAATTGATTGATTTCCCTTAAAACAAAGGACATTTTTCTATTGTTATCAGTGATAAGAATACGTAAAAGTTCACAACCTTGTCTATTAAAGAACTGTAAAAGTTCTTTATGCAGATGTGAGTCCTTCTGTAAGCCGGTTGGGTATTTCCACATCCGTAGTCCTTTTGGAATTTGTTCCCTTTAATACACTCTAACAAATATTCATTTTCTAGTTGTAACTTTTTATATTTATATAGCAGACCTCTGAACAAGTGTATTTGTTGGTCGAGTGTTCCCTGGTTCGTTCCTGGGACGTCATTACCATGGTTTAAACTAAATTCAGTTTTTAACCAGTGTTCTACTGAAATGTTAGTGTTTTCCATGTGCCGTGGCTCATGAATATTCAGTACCTGAGGAGTAGTACAGCCACTGGTTGGAGCAGAGTTTGTCACTTCCTTGTCGCCACTGTCATGGCAACCAGATGCTTGTCCAGGAGGAATAGAAGCAAAAAAGCTAGACTGTGCATTGTCTAAGGCTCGCACATTTGAGCCAACACCGATAAGTTCAAGCTTAAAAATTTTGGATACATTACCAACAATAAGAGAATGTATTGTTATACTAAGGGGGTAGTCTATATTGCTGTCTGCAGAGTATGTAAAAACCATTACATGGGAAAAACTAAAAATGCATTGAGGCTCAGAATTTACCAACACCTGTATGATATTAGGCAGATGAACATGAATAATGCATTATACAAACATATTAGCAATCAACAAAACCATGCCTTTAGTTTCTTCATACTAGAACAAGTGGATTTGGGACCTCGGGGTGGACCTGTAGATGATTATTTAGAATTCATTGAATTAAAATGGCAGATCAGACTGAATGCTTATTCCCCCCAGGCCTTAATGACAGAATCTCATTAGCTTCGTTTTTGAGGGTAAAACATTTGTTTATGTTATAAAAACTCTTCTATGATTCATTAGTCACTATATCATCTGGTAACTTGCCTTGTTAGTAGTTTTTATGTAGCATTTTATTAGACTATATGACAGCACTTTCTATATGTATGCTTATGCATTTATAAACCATTGTAATATAACTGTTTGATTACTGACATGTTTTGATTATCTGGGAGGAAGTGATGTTGATTCTAGTAGTAAGTTAATTGGATAGACATAGTATTTTAAACTAGGGAAGCCAAGAAACAACAGTTCTGAAGTCAAACATTTGACAAAAGCGCTTAACTTCTTGGTTTTATGTTTTATTTGGTTGTATTTTTTTCGTTTTATTTGTAACCTGTGTTTATTTTATGTATACTAGCCTTATTTTGCGGCTACAATGTGTGGTGTGATTTATATAAAGCTTTTTTAAATCTACCAAGGCTCCGTCTTGTTGGTAAAGTTGCCCTGCATCTAAACTGTAAAATGCTATTTATCTTTATTGTAATAGGGTGTGTATACAGCTTTAATAATACACTCATATTCATGTGCAGTAGGCATGTATTCCTTAAACACAAGTAATGTGAATAAATCAGAATATGACAATTGATAAACTATACTTATGTTAAAGTAACTAGTTACTTTAGTTAGTAACTAGTAATAGTAATATATTACTTTTTTAGAAAAGTAATAAGTAATAGTAATATATTACTTTCACTTAAAAGTAACTAGTAATAATAACTTATTACTTTTATAAGTAAATAGCACAACACTGCCTAAGAATACTAGCCACAGGAACATTCCAAAGGCCAACTGTGGATATCATAAGGATCTCACAGGCATCAGCATCCAGGGTACTCCACCAGTTCCTGGATGCCATGTCAGCACATGCCAGTGAGCATGTATATTTCCCCAACACCCGTGAGGCATTGGCCAGCAATATGTGTCTCTTCCACCAAATACCAGAATACCCTGAGGTACTGGGTGCTATAGACTGCAT
Organism: Protopterus annectens; assembly: GCF_019279795.1. NCBI lineage: Eukaryota > Metazoa > Chordata > Ceratodontiformes > Protopteridae > Protopterus > Protopterus annectens. The sequence goes on along the minus strand of NC_056726.1, from coordinate 1,608,664,487 downwards.
GCACATATGCATCAAAGCACCACCCGGTGAGCGGGGTAGAGTCTACATCAACTGCAAGGGCTTCCACTCCATCAACTGCCAGGTTGTGTGCGATGCCCAGGGCATTATAATGAATGTGTGTGCTGGATGCCCTGGAAGCTATCACGATTCCCACATCTGGCATCTGACGTAGCTGTACCAGAGATTTTTCAGTGGGGACATCCCTTACGGTCACCTAATGGGGATACTGGTTACGCACTGGAGCCGTGGCTGATGACACCCATCAGAAATGCACACACACCCGAACAAGAACTCCATAATGAGGCACAGACCAGAATTATAATAGAGCATGTGGTTGGGATGCTCAAGTCACGGTTCTGGTGCCTGGACACATAAGGTGGAGCCGTGCAGTACTCACCAGCTACATGTACTCAAATTGTCATCGTATGTGCCATGTTACACAATATGATCCTGCAGAAACAGCTGCAGGAGGAACAGCATGGGGCAGGGTCACACAGACCCCACCATTGCCAAGACCTGCAAAGGCACAGAGTGACTTGGAGGAGGAACAACCTGAACCTGCCCCAGTAGGCAGAAGGAGGTGTGCCTAGTATGCCCTGACCTTGGCAATGAGGCAACCCATAGCACATATACTGACACAGTAGGGACTCAGGGAAGGACACCTCTCTCTGACTCACACATACAGTAAAAGGGATGCCAAACATGACACTACCTGTGCTCAACCATGTATAGGGAGTGTACTATGTGCATCCAACATAGGCAGCCCTCCAGCACCATCCTCAATACTGGCATAGCCACAAGGTAAGTCACTTTTCTTACCAATTGCCGAATGGAGTAGTATGTGTTGTTACTTGTATCTATGGTATGGATGTGGGCATGCAAGGGAATCGGGTGGCTGGATAGGATGCCAACAGACAGAGACACCTATAGTGGCAGCATGAGATCTGTAACAAATACTGATGTCACCATAGTAGCCAGTACTACACATGGTGACAAAACCCACTGCAGGAAATGTGCTGGGCCACATGTGTGCCTATATGACAAACACATGCCAGTCAGGGAGGCTCAAATACCCAACAACAGTCTCAGCCAGCAGGACAGGTGTAGACAAACACAAAGGCTGTGCTAAGGCCGCTGAATGATGGTTATGGGTAACCCCCCCCCCCAAGGCCTACCGAGACAGACTACATCAAGTCAAGCAGTGGGATGTTAGCTCTGAAGGGTAAGAAGTCAGAAACTGATATGTAAGTCAGTCAAACCTAAGACCTGTAGTACACTGATATGTCTGTAGTCAGCATGAAAGGTTAGAATACAGAATGAAATGGAGTACCTGATATACCAGTACAGTCACAGCAAATGTGTACAACATGTATTAACAGTCTGGTGTGCTCCCCAATCTGACGTAGACACATTGTAACAGTCAGGTGTGCCCCCCAATCCTATGTAGAAATATAGAAACAGTCAGGTGTGCCCCCCCTAATCCTATATAGAAATGTAGAAACAGTCAGGTGTGCCACCCCAATCCCATGTAGAAACGTAGAAACAGTCAGGTTTGCCTCCCAATCCTATGTAGAAATGAAGAAAGAGTCAGGTGTACCCCCCCAATCCTATGTAGAAATGTAGTAACAGTCAGGTGTGCACCCCATGCCTATGTAGACACATCATAACAGTCAGATGTGCCCCCCCCAATCCTATGTAGAAATGTAGTAACAGTCTGGTCTGCCCCCCATTCCAATGTAGAAATGTAGTAACATGTATGTGTAGGTATAATACCAGTGGAGCACAGATTACCTGAGGTGGCCAAGGTAGCAGGATAGATTGTAACATCTGTACAATATGCAGGTATGCATGTGTTTGGTTGGTGTGTGTTTCATATTGTGTGAGAGTGGTCAGTATGTATGCATGGTGAGGTTTGTCCTGGTGGCCATTGCCCAGTACTGCCGATGACAGGGCCAAGTCCTCACAACTGCAGTGCCAAACACAATGCTCCCCAGTATAACACATTCTAACAGTAAGCCATTGTAAATGTATGGAGGCAATATGTGTCACCATCTGAAAGATGGACATGGCATGACTGCTGGGACGGATATACAAGCAGTACACAGGGGAAAGTACCCCAGACAGACAGTGTATAATTTGTAGCCATTAATTTGACACACCCTTGGAATTGTACATGCAGGTTTGCAGCACATTATCTGGGCTTGTAGTAGGGAATACCGATGTCATCTGGCCAAATACTCGCAGATCACAAAGGTCATGCGAATGATGTATTGAGAAGCAGCTGATGTCCCTGCACAAGCCAGCAAAAGTGGAATGCCCCATGCATATTTGTGAGTCAGATGCAAGTAGCGTCCATAGCACACATGCACCCAGCTCACCCCAACCACCACCCACAGGTACCTCTCCGGTCTTATCCCTGCTGTTGGGAATGGGTACAATATGATCTGCACCTGTGTATGGCAGTAGCAAAATAATGCAACATGCAGTACAGGTGTCCCATGCAGGCGTATCCCTAGCTGTAAGCACCACCCTGCCAGCACCCACACCACTTGATCAATACTGACAGAAAGTATTGGCATGAACACCTAGCTCACCTACCCTGTCACCCCAGGGGAATATAATGTATGGCAGTCTGGTACTGTAGGACTGACAGAATGCAACGGCCTGCTACAGCTGGCCTGCATCACTACTAAATGGCCTACAGTCCTCTGCCAAATGCCTGTGTCTCACCTGTACTGCTGATATATGTTATGTCATGGACTCCCAAATAACAACATAACACAGTCCACAGAACCCATATGCAAGGCCATGTGGACAAACCACAGCAACATATCCACAATGTCCCACTGCATGAACTGTGGACCAACACTAATACATTGCTGTGATGAGGTGATAACTATAGGGAAAGTATCAGAAAATTTTTGCATAATGTATGGAAGATGATAGAATAATAGGGGGGGTGGGAGCATGGGCAACATGGAATGTGCAAAGTCCGAAACACAGCTGTGTGCACATACTATCCCTGGTTGGAAACACAAAAATGGGTGGCTACAAATCTGCTTTTAAACCAAAACAAAGGTAATGTCCTGACTTATGACCCCTGCCTCTGAGTAACCTGTGTGAATCTGTACATCTGTGAGGTATTGCCACAGCAAGATAAGGCCATATTGTCACATTGATGGTTGTAGAAGTATGGGATTCTCTGCCACCACTGTACCAAGGTGCTGAACCAGTTACACAGACCCAGCAGCAAGTGTCTGCAGCTCCCCTCCAGAATGGCATTAGTTTGCAGGAATATGAAGGCATTTGACCACAATACTGGACACAGCTGTATTCACCCTGTGCTCCCCAGGATATCACTGTGAGAAAAAATGTTTACCTGACAGTACTTGATGACATAAAACATCACAGTGTATAACACTACACATGTCTGAATATCCCTGCTAACACCAGAACCATGAAGCAGAATCAGCACAGACAAAATTACCTACAGTACCCACTATACCTTGCCCAGTTTGACCCCATATTGTCAAATGATTTACAGATATCCTGCAGAAACAGTTTGCTAGCTGTAAGTGTAGAACACAAAAGTCTGCACTGGAGTACAATCTACCTGGAATGAATCCACACATTCAATACAGAAGGGCATACTGGGCATGCTCTCATACTTAAACAAATGAAGCCCATGTCTGGCAACAACAGTGGACCATACATATCTGACAGTTGCAGATGTTAGTGCATACACTCCTCGGTATGCAACAGTCATGCTTGCACATACATTGGATAGGAATACCCACATATATCCAAGGACAACACACTATAATATGCCAAAATTACACATACATAGATGTGTGGAAGAGAGTGACAGTGACAAAGAGCCTTCTATCATGAGGCCTGTCCCACCCAGCACACAGCCAAATGGCTACAACCACATGATATGTAAATGTCACTCACCATAGAAATTAGCCTCTGGAATCCCTCGGCATTATAGACTCTGTGGTGCTAGTGCTAACTGTGCAACATGACTGTGCAAGGTAGTAGTCATCTAGCAGTTGTATACATGTATCTGTGGAATATAAAACTGTGTGTGTCTGAGTGTGGTTTGTCTATCTCTAGATGAATGGGTTATAGCCCATGCACACACACACTCTGCCCTCCCCATTGCCCTACTATGGTAAGCCTGCTAATGTCAGTCACTTTGAAATACACCTTTAGGGAAAAGCTAGCCCAGTAATCTATGTGGCGTGTCCTATAACTGCATAATGCTATAGTGTGATAAATTAGTTAGGTAGGAGTTCTAATCCCAGATGTGGCAACAGCATGTGTCTGTGTAGGGATCAAAGCTTTTTAGGTTAGTCATACTCATTACAATTCAAACGCCCTACTATGACAAGCCTGCTGATGTCAGTCACTTTGAAATACACCTTTGGGAAGGAATAGCTCAATAATCTCTGTGGCGTGTCCTATAACTGTGTAATGCTTTAGTGTGATAAACTAGTTAGCTAGGAGTTCTATTCCTAGACATGGCAAGTGTGCATGTGTTTGTTTGTCTGTGTAGGGAGCAATGCTTTTGAGGCCATTCACAGTCAATACAACCTCCATTGCCCTTCTTTGCAAGCCTGGTGATGTCATTCATTTTGAAATACACTTTTGGGGAAGCGCAGTCCAGTAATCTCTGTGGTGCGTCCTATAACAGTGTAATGCTGTAGCGTGATATAGTAATTCGGTAGTGGTTCTCTTCCCAGACATAGCAAGTGTGGATGAGTGTATGTGTCTGTCTATGTAGAGAGCAATGCTTTTGAGACCATTCACAGTCACTACAAACCCATTTCCCTTCTTTGGCAAGCCTGCTGATGTCATTTCCAGTGATATACACCTTTGAGGAAGGAGTAGTCCAGTAATCTCTGTGGCGTGTCCTATAACTGTCTAATGCTGTAGAGTGGTAAACTAGTTAGGTAGGAGTTCTATTCCCAGACATAGCAAGTGTGGACTTTTGTGGTGTGTGTCTGTCATTTGTATTCTGAGTGGAGGTGAGTGTGTAACAACTGGACTCACTGTGGAGTGGGTTTTGCAAATTTCGTATATGGTGGGCCTATTATATGTCACAATGTCCACCTTACAAAGATAACAGATGTCAAATAGCTGAGAGGCTGGGGTGCCAATCCATACCCCTACATATGACATCAAGGCCTGATGAACAAATTAAGCAACCCTTGTATTACCCAGAGAACACTCTTAACCCATGTCTCATACACAAACACACTTGCCTAGGCAACAACCACTTTGTTGGTAGTACCATGCATATTGCCCATAGATAGTAACCACAGTGTGATTGCAGTAGACTACAGAAGGCATGGCACCCTGTCCCATCACTACAATAGGCACATAATTGCAGACAGTGCGCCTTCACTACGTTCCCCACTGGATGCCTGATACAACTGTGGTGCCATCAAATGTGACCAACAAAGGACATACCATGCCTTAAACACATGCCCTGTATGGACAAATGCCACTGACACCGGGGAATACTTGTATCATGCTATCAATATAGGTGCAGGGTCAACCTGGTGTGCTTTACCAGTTCCCACCACATGAAGCCAGGACTGGCACATCTGATGAGAATCTGTGTACACAACATGCACCCCAGGTACAGTTCCACATGTCAGTGAACATGCATGTGGGGTGTGTGCACATCCCAGACACAGTCCATGTCATGGATTATAGACCACATACATGGCAAGCATTGCACAGCACTGGCCACACACAATAGTAACCCAGGTGACTGGATGGTGAATACAATACCCACCTCTGTGGGCCAATCCAGACACTACACCCCTGAGTCACACTGCAGACCATTGTCATGTGGCCTGATGCCAAGGTATACCCTTAACCTAGCCTTGTACACTCTCTGGCACAGTCAACCACTGCACACCTGTGAAGAAAAGCACCCATGTATGTCAGTACTGGCAATCTGTGTCTGTGTGTATGGAGTATGATGCTTTCGACAACATTCATACTCACTACAACTCCCATTGGCCTACTGAAGCATGTTGTCTGTCAGACACCTTCACATACCCTTTGCCCATATATCATCTGGATAACCCATGTGGTTCATGTGAAACCTGCACATTGCTGTATTGTGGCAAACTAACTAGTTAATAAGTCTATTCCTGTCCCTGCCAACTGTGTCAATGTGTGTGAGTCCCTGAGAGAGTGTGGCTGTGTTGACGTTGACACCTGTTCATGTGGACAGGCATGTGTACTACTCCTACCTTATTGCTACTATATCACTGTTGCAGATCTCACTCACCATCAGATATAACTTTGGGCAGCTTCCCAACAGGTAAGCTATGTGGTACATATCATAACTGCATGTGATAGCAATACATGGTCAGTCAGGGGTTTGAAACCCCATACTGGTAGGTGTGCGACACAAACATGCTTAGGTTTTACTTTCCCACCCCTTCCTGACTTACTTTGTCTCTCTCTGTCTCTCTCACTCCCTCTCTGGTGGATGTGGAGAAGTACACCTGCTTTGCTTAGGCAACAGTTTGTGTTTTCTAAGTGATGCCCATGATCAGCTGATGGCCTCCGCACGAATTGCAGTCCCCCTCTAGCTGATTGCATGTGGAACAGCTGTAATAACATTCTCATAGCCATTTGCATGGAAACACACTCCAATATCTAGGAACATCATGTTGGTGTTGGGCCTTTTCATTCACTGTGAGCAGGACCTGCAAACAACATCACAGATGGTATTGGGATTTATCTCTAACAACATACACTATGAAAACAGGCCAACAGACGGGAGGAGGATGTGCCAGACATGACTAGAGAATGTAAGTGTTGCTCTTCTGCATTTGGAGTAATGGTTTAACAGGGTGTATGTGGATATCGCTGGTCTACATGAGTTAATACCTGTCATGACAGTGTTATGTGTTTGAGGAAACTCCCATCTGTAGGGTTATCTGCAGACTGGGCAGTGTGTGAAGTCTTATGTTTCTTGTGTTACTCACAGAACACCTATCTGAGAACTGCAGAAGTATAGTGTGAGGATTGCAGTCAGTACATGGTGACAGCCATGAGAGTTACTGACTTCATATCCCTCATAGGACATATGTCACAACAAACCCTGATGCGACAGTAAATGTATGAGGTTATCACAGCAACATGCCAATACTGGCCCAGTGTTTGCAGCTACAGCCACAAGTCTGTCAACCTTTGTACATATGTCATACAATAAGAGATGCATATGTTCTGTACACCATTATTTATTAACATCATATCTGATATCAAGCCAGTCAGATAGACTGCTAGACATATTATGTATAGTAGGGTTTATTTCTGAGGACATAACCTGGGCATTCTGCAGTTGTGTGTACAGTACTAGGGTCTGTGTACTTATGGTGATTGTCGACAGTATGTGTATTGTGCATATGTACCTTGTGCTGTGCACATACTGTGGTAGATGCCATTGTTCTTGGTCCTGTTCTATCTGATGTTACATGCTGCTCCAGTGTATGGTACCCTATTGGCTCACATGTCTGTATGGCCAGACACACATGTGTCCCATACCACAGACAGGCATCGGACCACACTGTGTCGTGACCCAGTGCATGTAGGGTTAGTGTGCGAGTGGCACAGGATGGTGTTTATCAGACAGTCCACATAGTGTGATATTAAGCTTGCGTACCATATGTGGCTGTGGCTGTGTTCAAATTGGTTGTGGGTATGCACTTTCTCACAGGTGTCTGTTACTCTGTGCTGTGACATACATGTAGAGCCTGCTATATTTGCAGGTACATGTGTATTCCCCCATACAAAATGGAGTCCAGTGTTGTGGCAGTCTGCCTGTAGTTTGCACAGTGCTTTGTGACATGCCTAGCAGCCTAGTGTAATTACTCAGTGTGCTGTTATGTCCAGTTATTTGCAAGACATACTGCAGCCAGGCCACCATAACTGTTGTGTATCTCTGACAAAGCACTGGGATTATGTACAGATGTATGTCACTAACTGCTGTGTAGTATGTGGCCATGTGACCTCTGCACCACCAGGTATTATGTGTCAGGACAGACTGGCGTGTGTGAATGTATAAACTGTGTGGGCATATGTAATCCAGTATTTACGTGATATACCCATGTACATGGCTATTAACATCCACATTGTTAGGTGTGGCCCACATGTCTCGCACGAAGGGGACTTGTGTACACCACTGGACTGATAACAGAGTGCAAGACTGTCCATATATATTGGTAATAGCTGTACTGTAGTCCACAGGATCATTACTGTGCTAGCAGTGATACTGTACTATGATGTCCTTAGGATGTCTGTCAGTAGCCAATGGCACACATGTCAAAAGCACATGTGACCTCCCACACACAACATTTCTGTTAAGACAACCCCTGTTACAGTAGCAACAGTCTACATATATACCTGCACTACATACATGACATCCCCTTGCACTAAGAGGTCGGGACTATTTGTGCTGAGGTAGGACTCCACACCATGTTCTGGACAGATGGTAAACATATATGTATATATTTCTGTCATGTGTAAACATCATGATTGTGTATACCTTCCTAGCTGTATCTCACCATATCTATCTGATATGTGCATATTTAGATATAACAACATATGTGATGCAACAATAATATCAATAGCAAGTACTACACAATTGTGGAAGTCAAAGCAATTGTTCAATACTATTCAATATGTGTAGTGACAGATATATTGGAAAAACAACAACTGTTTTCACAGCTGTTAGGGCATAGAGGTTAACTGTTGTGACTATAGTGTACAGGGTATTGGATTCAAGACCTGCAAGGGATGTGTATTTTGTTGCTGGGCAGAACAAGGGCTGTTGGATACAGAGTGGTTAAGGCAATTTTGAGTAGCTTTAAGTGCATTTGCACAGGTTTGTGTGAAGCTAAGCGGTACTAACATACAGTTAAACATAAGGGTGCTTACACCGTGTAGGCTTCAATTACCAGTGTGTAATTCTGCTTAGCTGTTATAGTGCAGCAATGCTGACACCCGCTAAGCATGGCTCAGCCCTGGTAACCAGTGCTGACATCCCAGTCTGATAACATAGCAGGGTAATGACATCTGTAATAAGTCTATGTAATGCCATGTACAATACATGCGTCTATGTGCTATCATTACAGTAGCAAAGGGTGTGAGTGTCATGTCTGAGACACACAAGTATATAAGACCTGTACAGCACTGTTATCCATGTGAATGTGTTACATACAAGGGTAGTAACCCAGGTTACGTGCTGTCACACTGGCATGTAGTGTATCATGGTGGTACTACTGTTGACAGTGCTTTCCCTGGCAAGAATAGAGTGCTAAATGTAGTACTGACAACAAGCACACCTGCAGGCATAGCTGGACTCTGAGGCATCATTGTCGTGTTCCTGGTGTGTGAGCTGTGTCACAGTATATATCCCCTACTGGATAATGATCTGACATGTGGAAAGTAGCTATAGACTGCCGTCTGTACAGCACATGTCACTGAGGGCTTCCAACATGTGGTAATGGCATACATATTGCTGTCAGACATCTATCTGTCGACACATACATCCTACTGCATAGCTACTTGCCAAGATGATGTCTGTCAGTCCCTGTACAGATGTGCAGATGGCAGGTATCCAGTTTGGATATGTATATGCAACCTATGCTTGACTGACACTGACATGTCTGCCCAGCTGTGTTATAACTGGCACATATAGGCAACAACACCCTCTATGCACCACATGGCATGGGTATCTCCACTACACTACCACAGTCAACAGAACATGCTTGGATACAGGTCTCCATCACAGACACTAACCATGTGTTGTAATACATGTTGCATTCATGTCAACTGGATCACCTCAGTGGCCATTTGCAATAGGCACCGAGAGGATTGGCTGATGCATGTCAATCTCACCCTGAGGGTCACCACAGTGGTGCCTGTCGATAGATTGCCTGCTGGCACATGGCAGTTGGCATGATACCACTGTACACACATCCCCTACACTACCCATCTCTCCAAGGACAATAGCCAGGTACAGACCTTTGACCACCTGCAGCATTGCACCCCAGTACTGACACATGTGTACATGTGCATTACTGAGGATAGCAGTGTCTGTGTGTTAGTACACCTGTAGTTGGGAATACCATGAGGGCCTTTTCAACCACCACAACACCCATTGCCATAGTAAGATGTGCCTGCTGCTGTATCAGACATTACATGTACCTTGTTATGCTCCTCTCCCTAACGGCTACATGAGCCTTGCAGTACCAGCACAACAGTGTTGTACAAATTGTTTGATAGGCATGGGATACCCACTGAGTTCCGACAAGTGTATATGTGCATGTCTGTATATCTGTAGGGTACAGCATTCCAAGGCCACATACTACTATTACAATATGCATTGCCACACAGTAGTATGGACAGTGTTGTTGCTGCCCATAGGTGAGGCATGACAATGCAACACCCTACTATGCCTGTGGCATGTGCATTAGATGCATATCCTTGTAGTACCACTTTTGGGATGTACAATGGGTTGTATCGCAGTTGAGGGCAATGTGTAATGGTGGGTATGTCAGAGTGTCATCATGGGTTCCAGTGAGTACAATATGAATTGTGGGATGTGAGTGCTGTGTACACTGTCATAACACCATGGTACACCTGGTATATATCTCATGTACCACTGTATAGTGACCACTGTCACCATCAACCATACAGGTAACTGATACCATAATCCAACCCGGTTATGCATGCGCTGTCTGCAGCCTTCCTGTAACATATTGAACACACTGACAAGTTAGTTAGCAGCGATAGGCCCAATTCTTTCTGATGTGTGTCTGCCTGTTATGTGTCTGTTAATGTATATATGATGGTATTTCACACTATGTATTGTTCCTATACAACTATTACATCCCCATTACCATACTGTACATGTCTGGGGATGTTCTGCATGTAACATGTAACCTGGAACACACCTCACCCTAAATGCTGTGTAGTGTGTGCAATGAAAGCCACACACTTCAGTAGCACTACATACCTAGGTAAGGGTCTAGTCCCAGTGTTGCCAAGTAAGAGTGTGCATGTATGTGGATAGGTCTACATCAGGTTGCTGATTATACATGTCCATGTGGCACAGGCAATAACTGTTATACAGACCTGTGACATGTGTTCAATTGTACCCAGGATATGTCACAGTCATGGTGTCATCACAGTTTGTGGAATATGACCATCCTCCTGCTGACACATGTACACATATAACACAAATGGATAACATTATGGAGACCACAATCAATGCTGCTAACAATTATAATGCATCATGGCTGGACAGCTACACTACCTGACATGTATGCATTAAACATTACTCCTGACAACATGTTACACTGCAGTACATTGGTACACTATAGTACAGTCACTGTGTGCATCAGAACCATATTAGCCTGTTCCCTGCATCAATGTTATCAATGACAGGGATGTGGCACAGGTATCATCATATGCACAGGGTATGTTGTTGGTTTGCCAGAGACTGAGGGTAAACCATACGTTTGACACGATGTGTGTGTGGGTAAGGGGTGTAATTAGTTGAATTGGGCGTGGTGATGTGGTGTGTGTAGGTATGGGGTTGCCTTAGGTGTGTTCATATAATGTGTGGGTATGCATGCACACAGTTCTGCCATGTGGCTGCCCAATACAGGTGTTTCCTGGACAGCTGCAGGCCATACCTGGCAGGGTGTGCAGTTCACTGCCTCTGGCCATAGACACGCGGACTGTCTGCCAGGGTTTCCATGGGCATGTCCAGGTACAGTCCTTGATGTGCTACTCTCCCCTGATGATACAGATGTCCGCTGGAACCAGGTCCCTCCTGGGTCTGGCCAGGGCCATCTACACATGGCCTGCTGTAGTGTGGACAGGGCCCTGTGCAGTGCTGGTGCTGCTACTGCCATTACAGGAGCGCCTTGGTGTCCTAGCTCATCCACGTTGACCGCCAGCTATTGGTGTTGCTGGCCTACGTCCATGCAGCTGTCACTGCACTCCCACCACATGCTTAAGCACGGACAAACCATGGTCAGTGAGGCCCACCATCTCACCAAACCATCTATCCATGACCTCGGTTTAATCACTGAGGGCACCAGACACTTCATGGAGGTTGTCACTTGCAGATGAGACAGCAGCCCTCTGCAGCCTCAGGCCCTGTCTGGTGTATAGTTCCATATGTGCCTGCGCCCCCATGACAGTCTGAAACATGCATCTGGTGGTACCAGTTGTGGTGCTTCTGCCAGGGGCATGATGACCACCGGCCCTACTATGAGCAAGCCGGTACATCTGCCTATGTTGTGCCCTGCCGGACATCTGGCTATGCCTGCTGTGACCAGACACATTAGACATACATATCACACTCTCCTGTGCATTGCCACGAACCGCCAACTGTCCCTCTGCTATGCCAACTGCTGATGGTGTATGTATAGGCACTGTAACTGTGTGGGGGTTGGGGTGTTTAAGAGGGGGATGTCAAACAATGGCACAGTTTTGGCCCCTGACAACCTCGGTTGAGCCTCAACAGTACTATCATCATCTTCGGTGTCTGTATGGACACCAACATCAGATTGCATGCAACCTCGCCACCTGTGGGGGAAAACAAGAAACGCACTTTAAGACCTTTACAGCATTGCATAACAGTACACGCACACACACACACACACACACACACACACACACACACACACACGCTACAAGATGCGCAAGTGCATGCGCATACACACGTGCACACACACACACACATGCACACACACGCACCCACACACACCCACACACACCCACACACACACACACACACACACACACACACACACACACACACACACACACACACACACACACACACACACTCACAGACACACACACACGCATTTCACCTTAATACCTACCTGTCCCTGAGTTTACAGATAGTCCCACGTTTATTCACATAAGTTCCCCATCCTGCATCACACTTGGTAACATACACTCATTAATACCACTCATTAATGTATCATTCCTCTAAATGTCTAGATGAGTGATCACAACACAAGACCTGTTATTCCATTACCTCCTTGGTTTGAGTGGAGTAGGTTTTACATGGCCTCACTGCTGTCATCCAGTGTTAACCCTGTGTATGTCCAGACATCGTGAGCATAGACCTTATATGTTAGAGGCTACTACGTTCTTCATAATGTCATGCACTTGAGTGTCATATGTAAGTATTGCTCAGTACATGCTAGATCTACTGCTCAATCAACTTATCATGTGGACAACAGTAACATATAGATACACTCCCTTGTGTTGTCTAGTAATTCCCCAATGCATCTGCAGTGCTGCATATGTGGGTAATCATTTACCTCTCTGCTGATTGCAATATCAAGGGTATACCTGGTGTCTACTTTCCCTCCCAATGCATGTTCCATGCTACAGACCTTATTATACTATCAGCTGTCCTGTGATTACATATCAGACAAGTATTCCTGGTGTCTCATGTGTCTATGTCCATGTACTGCATGATCACAAAGAGAAGTACTGCTGTATGAACAACCCCACAATCACACATGTGCATACATGGGCTCCCACACACACACACACACACACACACACACACACACACACACGCACACACACGCACACACACGCACATACACATACACATCCTACATGCATCAACCCCCCTCGACTCCATCAGATTGCACTTACAGACAAAATAACCCCCACAAGCACGCATACACACACTCACACACACACACAATCACACACGCACACACACAGGTGAGGTTGCACAAAGATAGTACACACAGTCCTCCCATTACCCATTTGTCAACATGCATAACATATGGTACTCAACAGCATGCAGTGCAGCTATAGTCAATCCATTCTAGCAACAGTATACATGTGTGTTATGCATGGGCTGTGTTAGTAGGTGATGCCCCTTCCCTTGGAAAACACTGCACCCATGTACACAGTATTGATGTGCACCTGTTTTGCACCCTGCCATGTACTGTGAACCAAACATCACAGGTGTACAAAGCATTGATGAATGTGTAGTACTGTGTCAGTTATGTCAGCTCTAATGCTCACATCCCCTATGTGTTTGAGCGGCACATACCTGGGATGATATGTGGACAGATGTCATATGTGAATGCCTGATGTCTGGTTTACAGATCTCAACATCAGCGGTGCATGTATGACCAATCCAATACTATTACACTGACAACCGTCAGAACTTACCATGGCTATGGGGAGTGTACACACCCTAATTGATATGACACATTCTTCCTTGATCTGCCAAGGGACCACATCACTGCATATATTAACAGTACTTGAGCCTGATATGTGACATATGTCCTGTAAATTCACATGCATTGTCTAAGAAATGTGTAAGGTGTGCAGATGCTGACCATAATGCACACAGTCCATGGGTGCATATGGTGTGCACGCCCTTATCAGGATGGTTTTTTGCATCTATTGTTATGTGTACTACAGCAGTCACTATTCCTGGCAGGGGTATACTAGCATGGGCCATCGGCATTTGCCAGTATATGGTCAGTCTGCCCTACACATGTTCCCCAACTCTGCATGATTGCAAGGCCTACTCTTGTGCACATACCTTGGAGTTCACACACTGCCATCACTATTGCTGTAGAGTTAGGGTTACATCTGCCACAGTTCCTGAACCTGACTGTGTGCAGATACAGCCATTCTTAGCATCTTTAGGATCCCTGCTGCAGTGCACTGGTGTGTCATGCTGACACCCCCTCCCCACCTTCAGTCTTTTTGCAGATGCTTGATAAGTATAGCCTACACATGTGTGTCAGTTTGCAGTGGCCCATACACTGAACACCACACGTAACAGCCTAGTCCCAGATAATACTGTGGACCACAGTATTATGGTATGCCATAGTGTAGATCTGTAACAGTTGCCCATGTGATACTGGTATATACACTGTTGTTACACTGTATAAGGGTGATGTTTCACACATGTCCCTACTGTAGGTCATGTGTCCCACCATTATTTTCATCCCTGTGGGCAAATTTTGCAATGACAGGATGTTAGTTATTTTGCAGATGTCTGACATACCGTTCAGATACCCCATCACGGTCATGTACAGCATGCATTATGGGAAGGTGTGTTAGATGTGTGCATGGAATATACCATAGCCATTACATGCCCAGTGTATTGGCAAGCATGAACATAAACCATACTCACCAGCTACAGGCTGCTGCCTTGGTAGTTTCCAGAGGAACCTACATAAGAGTGTGAGAGATGCGGCATTGCTACAAGGTGGGTGCAGCATTACAGTACATCAACAGTACAAGTCCACAATACTACCACTTATGCACATCTGTTTATTACTACTACGCCACAATAGACTATATATATGACATCTCACATATGCATGATCTACCAGCACATATGCAGATGCATACACATCAGCAATCTACTGATGTGCCCTGTGGCCTTACCTGCATGCTCCTCAGCCAGTGTGTGGGTAGCACCCACCTCCACAAAGGTTTCTGCAGTTGTCAGGCATGTGGGTGGACAGGTGCCACGAGGCTGGTGAGAATCTCCTCCACACATGCCAGGGGGGATGGATGGCATGACCGGATAGTGCTGCATAAGGTGGTTCAAGTTTACCTCATTTTCTGCCACTGAATACGCTGGTAAACTGCCGTGGGACATCTTGCCTGAAAGACATAAAGTTGGAAACAGGTCTGAGCAACTCATACAGCAAGGTTACCATAGTTCTTAATACACACCTCTGTCACCCCTCCACCTTATCAGTGACAACAAACTGTTCACACAACTCATTAGGTATGGCTACAGCTTACCTACCATTGGGACATATATAGTATTGTACCACACTTTGTACTATGTGTTTGTAGCCATGTTCCCTGTGTGGACACTATCATTGCTGGCCTGTTATGGACTATTTCATCTGCATGCCATTGTTAGGGCCACTATGGTTCCATATATGCATGTGGTATGTTTGCTATGTGATTGCTGCATATCTGTCATTCTGTGTTATTGGGGATATCTATGCATGCTGTTTGACATGTTCTGGGATAGTGTGGACTATTACTACCCATATATGTTCTATAACAGTGACACAATAGAATGTTTAGGGAATAGTTGCCAGCAAAACCACCTCTCCCTTCTCATCTGGCCATGTTACAAGGCCACATCACATGAGGGACCCACCTTGGGGCCTCCTTATCTACTGGTCCAGCACTACCTTCAAGTGGAGCCACCTCAGGAGATGTTGCCCCCCCCCGGAGGCACACACAGACATGATCCTGTCACCCGAGGTCAGGTCCAGGATCTGTTCTATAGGGGGCTCCACAGAAATATGTGGGATGTGCTACAGCACCTTGAGGCACCCAGTACACAATCACAGGGTCCACATGCTCCACCTGCTCAACCTCCAGGCCAGGCACCTTCAAGGCCATGGAACTGCTGTTGTGACTAGCAATGGGTGGGGGTTTTGTTCCCATTGTTTCCATATGGGGGCTCATGGGGCTTCCACATCGCAGACCACACACACCGTACAAGGTGTTTACCCACCACATGTATCATATACCACCGCTGATGGCTGTCCTCTATATCTACCAACCCGAACCACCTCCACAAATATACCTGCTATCCTTCCCCATATTCCCATTCCCTACTTCACAGACAAGGGCAATGTTGTCCTAACAAGGGGTTCACATGTGACATACCCGTCTATGTTGCACACGCTTACAGCTGTATATATATATATGTGTGTATTGCTATGTGTGATGTTCCCTCACACATAGCATGCAGCATTGTGGTGGCAATATAGAGGGCATGTATTTACATACATATGTGTGTGTGTGTGTGTGTGTGTGTGTGTGTGTGTGTGTGTGTGTGTGTGTGTGTGTGTGTATGTAGACATATGCATATATATATATATATATATATATATATGTGTGTGTGCGTGTGTGTGTGTGTGTGTGTGTGTGTGTGTGTGTGTGTGTGTGTGTGTGTGTGTGTGTGTGTGTGTGTAGATATATTTTATGTTGTATATATGTGTTTATATATATATATATATATATATATATATATATATATATATATATATATATATATACATACACACACACAAACACACACACACACATATACATACCTATATATGGGGTACATTCAGACATCAGGGTCACAATCTCTAACTTTCCTTCCTGTACAGCTGCACTGTTCTGCCTTGCTACAACACAAACAGGTGCCACATATGGACACATCCTGACATTAGGGGGGTATATAGGGCCAAATTGCAGGTAAGCCTATTACACACATATGGCATTTCAGCATGTTACAATACATGTTAACCTGACTGCCCTGCAAGTGGAGGGCTCTGGAACCCACGTGTCCATCATTATGGCATTACTTCCACCACCAGCTATTGGCCACAGTAATATAGATCCTTTCCATTACACAACACACACTATGTTGGCTTACATCTTGTCAGTCAGTGCTGCTCTGCACAGTTGACAAGTATGGCCCACTACCCACAGGGACAGACTCTGTTGTCCATAGCAGTTGTTCAGATGAACATCATTACAACAGCAACACCTGATGGCACATCTTTCTTCCCCATCCCTGTACCTGGCTGCTGTGCTCCCTGCCTTGGTGCTTAACCTGCACCTTGTGTTCCTGTTTGTCCTTACACCAAACATCTGAATTTACTCTGCTGGATGCCACAGAAATTAATTCAAACTAAAGAATTATCTACTGGCTCCCTGAGAGACATTTCCCTTCTTATAAGGCAGTGAAACCTTGTGTTCCTGTTTGCCCTTACACCAAACATCTGAATTTACCCTGCTGGACCCCACAGAAATTAATTCAAATTAAAGAATTAGCTACTGGCTCCCTGAGAGACATTTCCCTTCTTATAAGGCAGTGAAAGTATGTATGGTTACAACTAAGAGTAATATGCAACTATACAAATGTATTAGCTTCTGCTAGGTTAGTCAAGCTTCCCAGTCAAGTTAGCCAGCAGCCAACCCCCCCCCCCGACATATCTCTTCAAATAACCCCTACTTCTAATTTATAACCTCTCTATTACTATCTGGTCCATCTCCAACTTTCACTTAGCCTGTCATCTCCTGTAGGAGACCTATCTCTTGCAATTAAGTGACTGGCCACTAAGTGGCGTCACATTATAAGCTATTGTATATTAATTTTCTACACCTTTGTTAATCCTACCTCTAGTACTCTGTCCCCAGTTTTTCTACAAACTTTTTCACCATCTCTCCTTGTCCTAAGGTATCCTTTATTACCTGCTATTCCTCTAATAGCCTGAATCTCTTCCTACAAACCTCTTGACTTTCTTCCACACTCTCCCACTCCAACTCTGAGATCTACCAGACTTACTCTCTGAATTCTCATACTTCACTGATTGTCTTCCTTGACAGACCACTCTCTTGTCTCTACCCGCTCCGTTCGCCCTTCGGGCTCACTCTGCTCCCCTGCCCTGCCCCCAAATTCCACCCGCCCCCAGTGTTCCTACATTTATTCCCCTAAAGGACACACCCCTCTATACCTACACCTATCATACAAAACACGTCATTAACACTCCCAACCCCCTTTCTTTCACAACCCACCCACTTAAACCTACCTCTCATCCCTCCTTTTCCTAATACCTAACCTACTACTATATCTCTCCAGTACTTTTAATACCAACCTCCCACTTCTATCTCACCTCACCATTCTTTAAAATGTCTATGCCAATCATCCCCCACAAAGTACATTTATTAATTTGGGTCTTTTTATTACCTCCTCTAGCCACCACCTATCTCGTTACCTCCTATGAATATTCACTCCACTATACCCTTCCCTTCCCATCCAAACACACCTCAACACCAACAATACCTTTCTCTCAAAACTTCCTAAACCTCACTTTCAAACCCAGCTACCTACTAGCCAAATATCATAGACTAGCACACATTAAGTTCACTAACCTAAAAACTAGAAAATTATTTGACTTCTATTGTAAGCCACAACAGCCTAACCCTTTAACACTCCCCCACTCACTATTAGATGGGGACATTCACCCCAAACCTGGCCATAACTATCCCCCTACCACTGCAAACAACAACCAAGACAAAACTATGACCCTATCACCTATCAAACCTACCAACTCACTCTCAATAGCACATCTGAACATACGTAGTATTTGCAATAAAATTGCTCAAGTTCACGCCCTCCTACAGGCTCACCTATTTGATATCCTATGCTTATCAGAAACATGGCTAAAACCTACCATTAAAGACAATGAAATCACCCCACCTGGTTACAATATCATTAGACTTGACCGTACTTCCAAAAAGGGAGGGGGAGTAGCAATCCTCTATAAAACAGAGCTACAAGTCAGCACTTTACATCTTAACTTACCTATGGACACTAGTGCAGAAATAATTTTCTCCAAACTTCAAATAAACACATGTAAAGCCATAAACATCATCTGTGTTTATCTTCCCCCAGGAAATAACAGTAATACACTTGAGTATATCCTTAACTGGCTTTCTATTAATCTCCCACAAGAAACCATAGTCCTTGGGGACTTTAATATAGATTGGAATTCCTGTACTAATATTAACCCCATCACCCATATTAACCTTTACGGCTTCTCACAACTTATAAACTGCCCTACCAGAACCAATAGACTCAATAACAAAGTACCTTGGATTGGATACTTACTAATACTCCTCAGCAAACCTATACAACAGGAACCCTTCCAGATGGCCTAAGTGACCATTCACTAACGTATATTATCAGACATAAAACCAACATAATATTCCCTAACACTTTCAGAACAATACGCTCTAAAAAGCAATTTAACCCAGAACTTTTCCAAACAGGACTGAAACAATGTAATTGGACACCATTAATAACTCTCTCTCTAAATGAAGCAGTGGAATACTTTAATTCCACATTCTTAGCCACCCTGGATCACCACGATCCAACTCGCTCTATTAGAATCAAAGCTAAACCAGCCCCTTGGCTCACTAACAATACTAAACAAAAAATCCTACTTAGAAATAAATCCTGGGCAAAATGGTGTACTACTAAGAATCTGTTAGACCGCCAAACCTTTAGAGAACATAGAAACAGTACAAAAAAAGCCATCCTGCTAGATAAAAAGAATTATTATCTCCAATTACAACAAACCTCTCTCAAGGAACCTAAAACATTTTGGACTAGTATTAACAATCTTCTTTACCCAGGCCAATTGATCACACCCAACCCACTAGGCTCAAACCCTGAGAATCCCGCACAAACAGCAAATGCCTTTAACTCTTTCTTCACAGATACCATCCAAACTCTAGCTAGCCACCTATCACCTGATATATCTAACCTGCCCACATCTTCTACAAATCCGCCCCCTCTATTTCACCTACAACCAGTGTTTACTTCCTACATTTCCTCCCTTCTCCAAAAGTTAAAACCTACCACCCCCTCAGCTGACAAACTCCCAGCAGAATTCTTGCAAAAAGGAGCTAAAGCCATTGCCTTCCCTATTTCCATTCTGATAAATAGATCAATAAGCGAAGGAACTGTCCCATCAATCTGGAAAATTTCGCATATCATCCCACTACATAAAGGGGGGAACTCCAATGACTTTTGCAACTTTCGTCCCATAGCTTTACTATCCCTTATTGCAAAAATTATGGAAAAATGCATCCATAAACAACTACTCAACCACCTTCTCCAGAACAACCTACTTGCTAACTGTCAACATGGCTTCAGACCTTTCCATAGTACCACCACTGCCCTGCTATCATTTACAAACTGCATCAACAATAATCGCAACAATAATTGTCTTTCATCTGCAGTCTTCATTGACTTATCCAAAGCTTTTGACATAGTTAACCACCAACTACTCTTTCATACACTAAATTCTCTTTCACTTGATCCTCTATCTTTGAACTGGTTTACATCTTACCTTGATAACCATCAGCAGGCTGTACTCTGGCAAAATAAACTATCTAATCACCTTCCTATCTCCCTTGGTGTCCCACAGGGCTCCAAATTAGGCCCACTCTTATTTTCCAGCTTCATTAATGACCTGCAAACAGCTATTCCATACTCCACCTGCATTCAATACGCAGATGACTCTACCATAATCTGCTCAGCCTCTTCTCAAACTGAACTTCAGACTCTGACCCAAAAAGCATTCAACACTGTAGAACAATGGTTCTCTCACCGCTGCCTCCTTCTAAATCCCAAAAAAAAAAACTGCTACTCTTCACACCAACCCGAAAGTCGACCTCTTTACATTTCAATCTCACTTCTAACAATGGTACTCATATTTCTCCTGACTCTACCACTAAACTGTTAGGAATAACAATAGACAACAATCTAAACTTTGATTCTCACATAAACGCTACAATAAAATTAGTTAACAAAAAAATGGGATCCCTTTACAGAATTAAACCCTATCTTACACCAGGAGCTAGGACCGCTATAGCCAGAACGCACCTAATATCCACTCTGCTTTACACCTCTCCCATTTATACCAATCTCTCTAAAAACAACCTCAATAAACTAACAACTTCTTATAATAATATTGCTAGATTTGCTACAGGCTCTCTTTTCAGATCCCATCACTGTCTAAATCTTAAACAATTAAACTGGCTTGAATTTCTTAACCAGCTTCAATTTCACCAGCTGACAATAGCCCACAAGACCCTGTATCAACCTAGCAGTACTCCAATACTCTCTAGCCTCATTACACCTTATAATAATCTCAAAAATCTACGATCCTCAAACAAACTGCTGATCAATACTACTAAACCTAACAACTCAGCAGGTGACTCCTTGTTTTCTAACTCTGTTGGAAAACTATGGAATAAACTCCCCTCTGAAATCACATCTCAGTCCTCTCTCTCACTTTTTAAAAGGAATCTAAAACTATATCTCAATAATCACTGGCTATGCACCTGTACTAACCCTGACTAAATCTTCTCCTATTCACTTATCTCACCCCATCCTATAGTAACTACCTTTTATGTATCAATAAACTATATTATTGCATATAACATATATGTATATATGTATACTGTATCTCTGTACCTTACAAAATGACCATGGTAATTCTAATCTGTACTATTTGTATAAAAATATATTTTTTTTTGTGATAATTCTGTTCTTTCAATATCTGTATAACTTCTATTTTAAATTTGTATAAACTCTGTATGATTTCTTGGAGCTTTTCTCCCCGGGCCTCTACTGAAAATGGACATGTCTCCAGCTAGACTAGCCCGGTCAACAAATGTAAAATAAAATAAAATAAAATAATAAATAAATAAAACATATATAACATTCCAAATCATCTATCCCAGTATTATGGACCAAGTCAATTACATGCATATATAATTCACATACCTGTTGTGGGAATGAGGTCTGTTGTGGATGGTTTCCTTGTAGGAGGTTTTTTTTTTTCTCCTTGGCTATGGCCTTAGCCTGCTTTCTTTGTTTCTGTTTTGGTTTTGGTTGTGGATCTGGATTCTCTTTCTCTCTCCCTCTCTCTCTCCATCTCTCTCTCCAGTAAATGGATTGAGCTGCTTGGAATAGATTGCAGCATGGCTTTTGTAGGTGATGCACATGATCAGGTGATGGCCCCTGCACCAATCAATGTCCTCCACTTGCTACCTGCATGCAGCATGCTGTGTAGTACTTCCAATTACCACTGTCATGGCAACCCACTACTATAAGTCCCTACAACATGTGGGTGTGGTCCCTTTACCTTTCCTGTATGGTGGACATCCTTTCTGTGTGTGGGCAGCAGTGTTACAGAGGGCAGATAGCAATACCTCTTACAAGAGAACTTGCACACTCAGGCCAGCTACATATTTGTATGAGGTTCCAAAATTACAGTGAGTAATGTTGTTGTATGCATTGTATAGTACCAGTGTTACAGTGTTTGTGTGTACATATTAGTTTAATATGGACTGCAGTCTGTCTGCATAGCTCTGAACTGTGGGCATGCCCACTTGATGGCCGGAGGTGTGCCTGTTATGTTTTGTCTGTCCACCACACAGGTCTTGTGTCAGATATATCACTGGCAGTGTGTGTGTTGAGTACTATCAGTACATGGCTACATCCACTTTTGTTTCTGACATCATATTCCTGACTAAGGGTATGTTGCAGACTATCCTGTAACACCAGCAACTTGCTTAGTGCATGACAACACTATTTCGCATATGGGCCTGTGTTCTGGCCCCTGTCCTCCACCTACATACCAGGCTTTGTCCATACGACATTCTGTCAAGGGTTGTTACGTAGTGGCCTGTGAGTATGTCATGCTGCCATTCCTGCAATCATTCCACTGCTGTTGCGGCCCCCACACATATTGTGGGGTTGAGCCCATATATGTGTGGGCCTCATCTGCACAACACATGTGTGCCCTTCTGCAGTCCAGAGGTCAGTGTATGTAACAGTGGTATATGCTCCTATATGTCAGTCTATGGGGAGATGCACCATAACTAACCTAAGCTGTTACAACATGTGAGGGCTATCAGAGGCAAGCTGCCTTATGATATCTGTATGTAAATTACCATACAATTAACTTTGGGAAAATGCAGGCCTACTGCTTCCTGCCATACAGACTGCTCTGTTTGTCAGTGTGATTGTGATGGTTTCAGTTATGCCTTGTAACAGATACATCCCATTGCGTCAAATGAAGTCTTTTCCCACTAGGGATTGCATACAGAGTGTAGATAGAGGCTGCGGACTATACATCTGCATTACTT